>NC_133770.1:261756159-261873212 GCF_003597395.2 Chelonoidis abingdonii | reverse complement strand
TCATACAGAGGCCTGAAGGGAGGTCCTCGCCACCTTTTTTCCTTCCTGTAGGAGCGCCGAGAACTCCTGGCGGAGTCCTGTGGAGAAGCTCAGTAATTTTTCCCACTGCTCCAAGTGTGGAAGTTGTAACGGCTCAGTAGGCCTGTTGACGGCGACTCTGAGCTGAGAGACCCCAGCAGAATTAGATCTTCCTGCCGCCGAAGGTCCATGCGCTCGGCCTCCTTAGACTTGGGCGCAGGGGCTTGTTGGCCATGGCTTCTCTCGTCTCGTTGACTGATTGGACCTCAACCAACGAGCAGGCGGGGGTGGACTAGAGGTATTCGTACCCTGTGACGGGCCATGTATTGCGCTCAACCCCTTTAAGCCGTGGGAGGCACCGAAGCCGGGGTCTGCCAGATTGTGCGGCTTGTGCCTGATGCACGAATGAAGGGGAAGCGCTACGTGTGTTGGGGTCTCCCGCCGAGAGGATACTGACCACTGGGTCATCCACCTCAGGACTCCTCTACGGGTAAGTCTATATTTTAAAGCAACCGGCATGAGGTCCTGGTGAGCCTGAGGTCGATAGGCGGTGGCCCTGATGTAGATTTCCTGCCACAGCTCGCGTCCGGGGAAGAAGAGGACGAGACTCCGGGACCAAAGAGTCTTGAAGAGATCTGGCCAGTGGGGCTCTACGGCTTGTTCAGTGGTGAGCCGTGTCCGGGCTGGGAGCTGCCCACTAGTTTCTGGGAGGTGGTCTGCTCACCGTGGACTCAGGTGCCTTTGTGTCAGAGGGAACGGAGCGAGGCGGTGGCTGGTGACGCCCCTGCTCTGGTGGTAAGCCCCACGGAGTCCAAAAGGGCCATGGCTGAGGTCCTTGAGTGCCGAATCCCAATAAAATGCCGAGTCGGCATGGGAGGAAACGGAATGGTTGGCGAGGAGTGCGCCAAGGCGGGCCGAGAGTGTGAGAGGATCATCTCCTACGGCCAGTTGAGTCCGTCTGCGTGGTGCCGGGGAGCGGTACCTGGAGTCCCCCGGTGCCGGTCCGCGAATGCGACCGGGACCTACTACCAGCGCGGTGCCAGGAGGTCAGACGGTCCGGGAGCCTCCGTGCCGAGATCGGCTGTGGGATGTGCGGTGCCTGGAGGTCGAATGGTGCGGGAAGCCTCCGTGCCGGGACCGGCTCCGAGACGTGCGGTGCCGGAGCGGTCCGAGATCTGGAACGGCGCCGGTAATGCCTTGACGGCACATCGGGATGTGAGCGGTCCGTGAGTAACGTCCGGTACTTGGAGCAACGTACCAGGACTGCGAGCGGCCGCGGCCGGGCGATGGTGAGACCGGACCGTCTGCGTGACCTCGACCTGGAACGAAGTCCACGGTGCCAGGTGAAGAAGTCTCACGGGCCGGCTTGCCCAGAGATTGTGGGACCCGCACGGCGGATGCGGGGTCGAGGCAGCTCAGGCTCCGTCATCGCAATGAGGTCTCAGCGGACTGAGAAGCTCCGGGTCGAAGGCACAATAAGCTAACCACGGCACGCGCCGGGAGACAATGGGCACCGGACTCGACGGCCTTTCCGAGGCTGGAACACGGGTCCACAAGACCTCGAGGCTGCGCGGAGTAGGTGCCCGGGCATCCTGTTGTGGGTAAGCGCTCTGACTGCGGCTGGTGTAGTGGCCGCAGGAGGCTTACAGTTCTTGCCTCTCGGAGAGTGCGAGTGGTGCCGAGCGGAGTTTGTGGGCCGAGACTGGTGAGTGTCTTCTTCGAGGGCGCATGATGCGGTGCCGAGGAGGCGCTTGTTCCGGTGCCGCGGGCCGGTGCCGGAGGACGGTGGAGTGAGGCTGCCCCTCCATGAGCAACGTTTAAGGCGAGCGTCCTGTCCCTCTCTTTTTTGGTCCGGGACTTGATGCCTACAATCTTGCATCTGTCTGTCAGATGGGATTCGCCAGACACTTCAGGCAAGAATCGTGCGGGTGGCCTGTGGCATCGGTCGGCGGCAGGCTAGGCAGGTTTGAAGCCCGGCGACCCAGGCATGAGCCGGTACCGCGGGTAGGGACAGGCTAAGCCGCGATCCCTACTACTAATTACAAACAACTACTAAAGACGAAAACTAACTACTAACTACTATTTAAATTCAACTAATATCAAAAATCAGAGAGATACGAGTGAATGCTAGGAGTGGAGAACAATAGTCTTGTGCTCCACAGTTCCAACGACCGACACGGGTGGTAAGAAGAACTGAGGAGCGGTCGGGCCGGCAGGGCTATATATCACTGCCATGACGGTGGCCACTTCCAGGGGGCGCCCTGCCGGCCCACCGAGTGTTGCTAGGGTAAAAGTCTCCGACGAACGTGCACGCGGCGCGCACACACCTACTGGAATGGATATGAGCAAGCACTCGAAGAAGAACAACCAGTGACCCTAGAGGCGGGTGAGTGTACAAGCATTCGAAACCCTTGGCTGGGACGAAATATTTCTTTTTAGTTCTCTTGGAGGTGAGTGGGACTGAAGATGGAGTTTGTAAGAGGGTTTTGGGTATCTTTAACACCCCATCATGCACCGGAAGATGTCCGACTTCTCCACCATCTCCTCAAACTCCAGTGGCCACCCTTCAGAGCAGGCCCTAGTGCTCCTTGAAATCCTCCATGGGCTAGCTTGAGAGGGCCCCACCACAGCTTCACCTGGAGAGCATGACAACGACTGAAACACCAGGGGAGGGCCCGGGTCATCGATCCCCATGGGGGAAAGAGGATTTCGGGGTTCGCACTCACTCCTCCACAGCAGCGTCCGATTGCGTTTCACGCACTGAGCCTGGCACCGCCGGTTGCTTTTCCGAAGTGGCGACTGAAGACTGGTGCAAAGGGGGCATCAGCATAACCAGAATGCCCCAGGCATTCCAGTATAGTCACTGTGCCGTGCTGCCAGGACGGCATTGATGCATCTCAGGTGCCCAGTCGCACCGGTGATGCCTCGGTGATAGGCTGAACTCCCTTACCAGGCCAGAGGAATCCCCTTCTGGTGACCACGGTGGGGCCATCAATGCCTGAGTCCGGCAGCTAACCATCACTGTGGGTGAACGATGTCTTAAATAGGCGGACTGATGCCGGGAGCAGGCAGATCGGTATCGTGTCAGAGAACATTCCCATGGTCTAGGTGATGGCAACCCATGTTGTGGAGACAGTTGGTGGGAGGATGACCAGTGCCAGCCATACAGTGATCAATGCCTCCCTCCGGGTGAACCTCACTGAGAGGGTGGAGCTTGGGAGAGCGGTGTCTGCTATGTAAAACGTAGAACCGGTGACCAGTACTGTTGCGGAGACCTGGGGTGCAGTGACAGGGAGCGCTGCCTCTGCTCTGGAGACCAGGGGTGTTCACTTGCCCTCTGTGGGGTTATTATGGCTAACTTGTTCTTGTGGGGAACCTTTTCCGGGTCCACTGCAGCATGCAGTGCTGACTGCACTGGAAGAGTCCTTTGCTCTCTGGGCACCAGGAGGGCCTGGGAAGGCATTGGCCCCGCTATGAATCTGGTCCCCTACCACTCTCTGGAGTCAGTGGAGGCTCTCTCGGGGAGCTAGGGGGCCCCATCAGGGAGGCACCCCCATGTAGCTCCAAGGTTGGCAAGTGACCAAAACTAGGTCCTTTACCCGATGCCCCTTGGCCTTTCTTGCCCGGTGCCGGGGAGCCATGCTTCTTTGACTTCTTTTTGGGCACCAGCAAAGTGCAGCAGTGCTAGAGAAGCACTGCGCACCAAGGCTGAAGTGGTAGGAGTCAAGTCCAACCAGGACCGCTCCAAGGCTGGGCAGAAGGCAGCCTCAATGAGAAAGGCCCTCAAACGGATGTTACACTCTTTCTTTATTCTGGGATGAAAGTTCTTACAGATGCAACACTTGTCCTTCACATGTGATTCCCCCAAGCACTTCAGGCAGCTGCTATGGGGGCACTAATAGGTATAGGCCTGTTACTGTCAGAACAGGGCTTAAAACCCAGAGATCAAGGCATGCCTCACCTGGGGCAAAGTCCTCACCAGGACTCTAACTTACTAATTACAGTATTTAACAATTACTTTACTAACTAACTACTGTAAATGAACTATTTACAAGACCCTAAAAACTTGAAGAAAGGGAGAAAACTGCTGACCATCTGCTAGGCAAGGGAAAAAGACGCTCCGTCCAACCGCCATGGGTGGTAAGAAGGAACTGAGAGGGCGTAGGGTCAGCAGCACCTAATATACCAAGGCATAGCACAGTACTACACAGGACATCAGAGCCAGCCCATCAGATACCGCTAAGGCAAAAATCTCAGACAACTGTGCACATGAGCAAGCACTCAAAGAACAACCACGGCTGTTGCAGGGAGAAGGATAGGGAGTTCAGAGGGTAGCAGCCAGGATTCAATACAATCATACATGGCATGTTTGTTGAAAAATAACTATCTCTGAAAAACATTTAGAAATATTCACATGGAAGGTGCTGTGTAGCTGCAATGTATTAGAAGCCGTAAGATTATTAAATCAGAAACCCTTGGCAAATAAATGTACAGGGAACTGCATTACTAAGAAATAAGTGTATAGCTTCTATGGTTCAGTAACTTTACAGCATCCTTTCTCTCTGAGTGAGACAGTTCCCCCAAATCATGCCAGTTATACATACTATACCATTAAACACTGGATTCCTGTGACACTGTACTCTTCGCCACAGTTAAGAAAATTACATATTTTTAATATTTTAAATCAATAAAGCACAACAACATTGCTGTATTTAACAATCAGCAGTATTTCTAATAAACTTACCGAATCACTTCTGTTCACATTCTCTTCAAAGTCTTTAATTCCCATAATTCCTTTAAGACACATAGCTTGGCAACCAACAAAACCTATTTGGCAGTCAAAGAAAGGCTCTCCCATCATAAGGGCCTATTGGAGGAAAAACATTATATGACAATAAGTACTATACAAATGAAGATATTAAAATATAGAAAAAGCAGAGAAAATTTAAATATATTATATGGTAAGCTTTACAAGTGTAGTTTTTAATTAATCAAGAAATTAATTCAATAAATAAATTTTTAGAAGTACACTCTTACCAAATCTTAGTACTATGGTGTTCTAAGTTTGTAGTAACAGAGAATAGGAATTACTTTATTAAAAAAATAGAAATGTAAAACCAAATATTAACTGCCATTTCAAAATATTTAACTGATGAAAAATATTTATTATACATCAATTTGCCAAGACATTTACTATAACCTGAAAAATTTAGTCGTAATGGAACATTACCTCAACTGTGGTTCCTTCTTGCTCCCAAAGTATAACTTCTTTGGATTTTACTTTCTGAGGGCTATAATAACTACTTTCAGCTTGCATTTCAGTAAGCTATGAAATAATATGATAAACACCTTATATTAGCCAATATTAGCATTAAATAGCAGTAATCTGTCATTACTATAAGAATTGATGAAGACAAATTAAACGTTAGTATAGGCCAAAATTTATTATTAGGCAGGAAACAGGTGCAGTAAAAACAGCTGTAACATATTACCCATATTAGAATACACGAACTTCTAGCTGAAATATGCCAATTTAATCTCAAGTACTGCTAAGAAAGTTTTAAACAGTTTAGTATTTTTATTTAGCTTCTCTTTTTATATCAACATTGTATAAAAAGTAAAGTAACAGATATGCAGCTGCAATACACATGCCAGTTTATAAACTGCTCTAAAAATCCATAAACTTATTAAAACATTTATGCTGCATAGTAAATAATTCACAGCATAAATAACATTAAAGAAAACTTTATGAACTTGAATCATACCTACATATCTTTTTTATCATGTTATTTTAAAATAAAACTCCATTAAATTATATTTTCTATGCTCTAAATACTTAGATATTTATCAAAACTTTAAAACTGTAAATCATGCAATGGAAAAAGTTAAACAATATTATATGAAGTTTTAGTACAACTTTTCTTCGTTTTGCATTTTTATAGTTTCATCTGCTGAAATTAATAATTCAAGTTTTAATTTTTATATAATACACACCGGCTCTCATTACTTAGTTATTTGCAAGAGTGTGTAGAAATGGTTGCCATTTCTAAGCAAAATTCTGTAATCCAAAAGCTCAAGTAAAATTGGTTTAAAATAAATAAATAAATAAATAAAATTTAAAAAAAAAGATCACCGTTCAGCTGTGTGCAATTATTGTGGAGGAAAAGCAATTAATTGATTAAAAGAACTCAGACATTACAAGAACAATTTTCAACATTATTAGAAAAATGCTACATTTAATTTGGCATGATTTTTTAGCTGGAATGGTATCAACTGTTCTAAATGCTAATGCAGAAACTTGACCTTATTTTTTGACCAAAATATGAACCACAAATTAATTCCATACATTCTTTGCATGCAAGCAGAACAATGGATTATAATGTTTTCCTCCTAAATGTCACCATACTGCTCTCATATAACACTTTACTTTCTAAAAATATAAAATGCAAGATGCCATAACTTATAAGTAATTTTTACCACATCCTAAGATTAAATGCACAAGCCTATTAACGCAACATTAAGAGGCCCAATCCTGCAACCCTTGCTCACGTAAATCAGTGGTTCTCAACCAGGGGTACGCATATCCATGAAGATATGCAGAAGTCTTCTGGGGGGACACCAACTCATCAAATTTGCCTAGTTTTACAACTGGCTACATAAAGAGCACTAGCAAAGTCAGTAGAAACTAAAATTTCATATGCACAAAATGAGAAAGTAAGCAATTTTTCAGTAATAGTGTGCTGTGACACTTTTGTATTTTAATAGTGTGTTGTGATACTTTTGCATTTTAATATCCAATTTGGGAAGCAAGTAGTTTTTAAATGAGGTGAAACTTGGGGTACACAGGACCAATCAAGCTCCTGACAGGGGTACAGTAGGCTGGAAAGGTTGAGAACCACTGATGTAAATAGGTCCAATGACTTCAGTAGGATTTCTCATGTGAGCAAGGGCTGTAGAACCAAGATTCAATACTGCATATGGGATACAAAACAAGGCAAAACTGTTTGAGTTCCAACTGCGATTTTTAAAAAATTACAACTCCCATTCTTTTAAACAAAACAAGGTAAGTGAAAATCATGGGAAAGTTCCATATTTTCTTCCACTCATATTAATTAACATTTTTAACTAAACAGAAGACATGAAGATATGTTTCAAGTACCTAATAAATCCTTTAAATAAAATTATTTACATTCTTACATCATATTAAAGTGTCAAATAATTAGCAACTGTCAGAGCTGAAGTGGTTGAAACTTTAAGCCCTATTCAGCAACATGTCTTTTTAAAATGCAGATTTTCCACCATCCTGTCTTTTCCTGCTCTAAAGCATTCTGGCCTTTATTCAACATGTGCCTAATTATAAACTCATCAGTAGTCTTTGGTCGGGCTAATCATGAACATAAAATTCGGCACGTGTTTAAATACTTTGCTAAACTAGCCCCCGGGTTTTATCAAGTTAATTCCTGTCAGTAAATCTTAGTGTTTTATCACTAATTAAGTTAACAAAATTACATAAAATCAATGACTGCCCAGTATTGCTTTCTGAAAACGCATAACACGAATAAGCAGAGATCTATTTATTTATTATTTGAGATTATACAAATCTCAATGTGTGTGTGTGCGCACGCACGTGTGATTTCTTACTTTACTGTTCCTAAGGTGACTCCCAATGTCAACTAAAATTTACTTTAATTTTGGATGTTCCAGAGTAACAGGTCCAGTTCTACCTATTATTACACAGTAAAGAAAATAACTCCAGCCAGTATCAAATTGCTGTATCAGCAAAAGTACTTTTACAAGAAATCAAGTGAATTTGCAAAAACGTCACGTAGACTCAGAAGCCAATACTAAAATAAATGTTCATGGATACTCTTTGGTATTAAGAACTTTTTATTTCTTTCAAGTTTTTTATCTATTTAGTGCTAAATTAAAATGGTTTCTCTTCAGAATTAGATTTTTTTTTCACTGAATTAAATTTTGTATCAGTCATCTCACAAACCCAAGTTAACTGCAAATTGTTTAATGAAGAATAAAACTTTACAATTGCTTCGTATTTTCAGCAATGTAAGCTTTTCCTCTCTTTACTAAAAAGATAAATAACCATACACTGAAATCTAACACATTAATTTATTGCTCAGCAAAACAATTATTAAACGATAATGTAGAGATGTACTTACCTTGAAAGTCACAGTTGCCTTTGTGCAGTAAAACCCAATAGAAACAATAGGATCCTTAAGGGCCTGGGATTTCTGCTGATGCAGTATTGTTCCACCTTCTGTTCCAGTATAGTCATCATCTCCATCATCATAATTCACAATAGCAGGAACAAAAGACCAGGCCCAGGAAACCCATCCCTGCTGCTGATCATCATCTTGACGCATGTAGGGTTCTTGGTTAATATACTGGGTAGAATATTGCATATCTGAACCTGTTTCATCTTCTACACCTTTTGATACAAAAATATAAATCAAATTTCAACTCAACAATGATTAAAGGCTCTTCTTTTATGCAATGTCCACAATTATAATATGTAAGCAGTTATCTGGGTAAGTTTCACACACCATTCTCTTGTTTCTGGTCTGATTAATACCAATACACATTTTTATAAATAAAAGCTTCCTGCTAAGGCTTCCTAAGCGCCTAAAAATATATATATATTTATTTTTAGATTTTAAGGTATCAAATCTGAGCTCTGATGACTTTCACCGATATTTTCCCTTATGATTACAGAAATGCTATGGACTTCAAGCGTTTTTCTCTATGGTACATGTTTCTCAGTCACATTCAGTTCTCCCTCACTGAGGCTATTCTTGAAGTTTCAAACCAAATATCATTAAGGCAATCTTACAACTTTAAAGTTCAATTTTTATAAAAAGTCAGAGGAAAGCTTTGTTTTTAAAACTCCCAGCAATGAAAGTTTAACATAGTCATATGCTGATGCCTGTATACTATGGTGATTGCTACCCTATAAATAAACTTTATCTCAATTATACAACAACCCCTTATTTTCAGAGATGTGTACTGCATCTCCACCATATAATTCACAACACTCAAAAACAGCATCCAGTTTTAGCACAGAACAACTTTTAACTTAATGTCAAAGAATTATGTTGGCCTTTATTTTGGTCCCTTTTCCTCCTAATTCGGGGCTTAATGCATCACATTATTTTTCTATTTACTGCTTTTTTCTCTGCCCTTCAGGGTACGCATGATTTTAATGACAACTTGAAAGTCCTTCCTGTTTATGAGATAAAAAACTTAGATAGTAAACTCTTTGGGACAAGAAGGTTACTATTTTTCCATGTCTGCTCCTAACTCAATAGGGCCCTAAACTCAAGGCGCAACAGAAAAACAAATAAAGAATAATCATGATCATCATGGAAAAACACTAAAGTTAACGGCTGATGGCTGTTTCAAAATGAACTGAGAGACGACTTCTCTGACAAATAATAAAAACACAAACTAAACAACATAAGTCATATATTCTAGGAACAAAAGCCCCGTTGACCAGAAAGGAAAAAAGACAACAGGTATTAAAGTAAATAAGATTGGTATGATCTTACTCCCACCAATGTTCATGCAGTGACTTCAATGGAATAGAACTGAGTGTGAAGGAGGAAAATGAATTGAAAAGTATTTTTAATTTTTTTTTTATTTTGAAATAATTTCCCATTTCATACACCCATTTTAATTCTTTTCTGTAGGATTCTCTTTCCTCCTCTCCACCGAATCTAAATTTTGGAATTTCTCTCTTACAACTCACGTAGTGAGAAGCAGAGGTGGCCATCTTAGTTACTGACAAACAGCCTGAATATATTTACAGTATAATGTTGCCTACATATTATCACTACATGTGGGCATGGTGCTTCATGGCGAGGGAGAAACAGTCACTATCATAAAACAAGTGAAAATTTAAATTAGACATACAAGAAATTAAAATAATTGACCAAAGAAAGAGGAGGAACCGGACAAGGAGCAAGGGATACAACAAATTATTGTGATTTTTTTATGTTGTATATTCACGTATCTTATGGGTCTGGATATTTATTTTGAGAAAGGGTAAGGAAAAAGGTCAACAGAAGGCCCTGGATTAGAGCTCAGCAATAGAAAGATAACAAAATAAGTTAATTTTGAAAAAAAATCTAAAGATATCAAGTGACCTGATTTTTAGGAAGAAAGAGAACTCTCCAGGTTTGAGGGAAAGAGGCAACATCACGAAAGATATAAGTGGGGAAAAAGAGGAAGGAATCAACACAGCATGAAATGTAGGAATAAAACAAAGAGTAGAAAGAAAAGAGATAATAAAAAGCAAGGCTGGAAAAAGCACTCTTCTTAAGTTATTAGAAAGCTTTTCCGAGTTGAGTACCATCAACTCCTGCAAATTTGAGTTGCCATTTAAATAAAAGGTTTTAATCCTTATGGTTGTGCAGATCACCTTGCAAATAGGAGTGCCATGTAAATAAATGCAGTGCTATCTTCCAAAGTCTTCAAAAGTCCCACAGCTCAAAAAAGATGAGGTGGGATGGAGAGGAGCAGAGGGAAGCCAAAAAGAGAAACATGGTATACAAAAACAAGAGCTGTAGTAAGTTACAACTGCAAAGTTTTAATATGACATTCATTTATAATAACTTACAATTAAATATAGACAGGACTATAAACCATACATAACTGTTTCATCCATATTAAATTGCAGAAAGTGGATTTGAGAGGACAAGGCAGCACGGGATTTTTTCTCCCTGGTTAGTGGATATTAAGTCATTTTTTTCAAGCTCTGATAAAAGGAAAAGGACAGAAATTAAGTGAAGAAGAATTAATTCAGATGAGATCAAGGGAGTTAAGTCCTGTGTGGAAAGAGGTTCAAAGTCACAGAATCATAGAATATTACGGTTGGAAGACACACCTCAGTAGGTCATCTAGTCCAACCCCCTGCTCAAAGCAGGACCAATCCCCAACTAAATCATCCTACCCAGGGCTTTATCAAACCTAACCTTAAAAACCTCTAAGGAAGGAGATTCCATCACCACCCTAGGTAACTCATTCCAGTGCTTCACCATCCTCCTATTGAAAAAGTTTTCCTAATATCCAACCTCAACCTCCCCCACTGCAACTTGAGACCATTACTCCTTGTTCTGTCATCGAGACACGCGGCCCTGGATCTGACGACGAAACGCGAGACAAGCCAGGCGGACCGCTCTCAACTCCCGGATGATGATATGCAAGCGAGCTCGGGAGGAGACCAGCGCCCCTGGTCCGGAGGGTCCCTAGGTGAGCCCACCACCAAATCTGACGCGTCCCGTCGTCAGGACAGCGAGGGCTGGGGCTGATGAAATGGAAGCCCCGCACATACGACGGACTGATCCAGCCACCATTGGAGGGAGAGGAGCGCCCTTGTGGAATCGTGACCACCGTGTCCAACGTGCGCCTGGCCGACCGAAGCTGAGGGATGAGCCAGGATTGTAGGGCCGGAGGCGGAGTCGGGCGTGCGCCGTGACGAAAGTGCAGGCTGCCATGTGCCCCAACACCGTCAGGCAAGTGCGCAGGGAGGTCAGAGGTGCCGACTGCAAGCCGCAGATGATGGCTGATAGCGTCTGGAACCGCGCTGGAGAAAGGACCGCCCGGCTATAGTAGAGTCCAGAACGGCTCCGATGAACTCTATCCTCTGAGTAGGGGATAGAGTGGACTTCTCCACATTGAGTAGCAGCCCGAGGTGGGAAAAAAGGTGGCTGACCACCTGGACGTGTTCTTGGACTCGATCCTGCGAAGGCCCCCGGATAAGCCAGTCGTCGAGGTAGGGGAACACGTGTACCCGACTGTGACGGAGAAAGGCGACGACTACGGCCATGCACTTGGTGAACACTCTCGGGCCGTGGAGAGTCCGAACGGAGGACCATGAATTGATAGTGCCTGCCGCTGACAAGGAAGCGGAGGAATCTGCGATGGGGCGGAAAGATGGAGATATGGAAATAGGCGTCCTGCATGGTCGAGGGTGCGCGTACCAGTCTCCGGGATCCGGAAGGAATAATGGTCCCCAAGGAAACCATGCGGAACTTCAACTTGAGTAGGTATCTGTTGAGTCCGCGGAGATCGAGGATGGGACGGAGACCTCCCTTGGCTTGGGGATCAGAAAGTACGGGAGTAGAACCCCTTTCCCGTCTCGTCCTTCACACCCTCTCCACGGCTCTCTTGCCGAGGAGCGTTGCAACCTCTTGTAGGAGGATTTGCTCGTGAGAAGGGTCCCTGAAGAGGACGAGGAAGGAGGCGGAGGGCGGGCGAGGGCGGGCACGAAGCAAACTGCAGGTGGTACCCAAGCCACAGCGTGCGGAGGACCCAACGGTCCGTAGTAAGCTGGCGCCACGCCGGGAGGGAGAAACGAGAGACGGCTGGAAAAGGGAGGGGATGGATCCATGGAAAAGAACTGGTACAGCGCCCCCGGGCGCACCTTCAAAAGGACGGCTTCGGACCGGGGATGGTTGGAGGGACCTTGAGTTGGCCCCCGTGGTTTGCCAGAGTGTCGACGCCTGCTGCTTCTGTTACGTCTCCTGGCAAAGTCCTGCCTTTGTCTGGGCTGCGGAAGGGCCTGCGCTGTTGTTGCGGCCTGAACGGACACGCTGCGTTACAGGCGTGTGCATCCCGAGGGCATGCATAATGACCGTGTTGTCCTTAAGACTTTGCAGGCGCGGGTCTGTCTTTTCAGAAAATAGGCCCTGGCCCTCGAACGGAAGGCCTGGATTGTGGCTGAGTTCCGGAGGGAGACCAGAGACCTGTAGCCAGGAGATGCGGCACATAGTGACTCCGGAGCGATAGACCTAGCGGCCGAGTCCAGCTGCGTCCAAAGACGCCTGCCGTGCAGTGCGCGCGACCCTTCTGCCTTCGTCCAGGAGGGCGGTGAACTCTTGCCGAGCGTCTTGTGGAGAAGCATCCCTAAATTTAACCGCCGCCTCCCAGGTATTATATGCTAGGGGCTGAGCAGGGCTTGTTGGGTTTGAAACCCGCACTGCCAACGCTCCAGTGGAATAGACCTTACGGCCGAGCAGGTCCATACGCCGCGCCTCCCGAGATTTCGGGGCCGGAGCTTCTTGTCCATGTCGTCCCTCTCGTTCACAGATTTGAACGATGAGGGAACATGGGGGCAGATGGACGTATAGATACTCATATCCCTTCGAGGGAACCATATACTTGCGCTCCACACCCCGAGCAGCGGGGGGAATGGAGGCCGGGGACTGCCATATGGTGGTGGCGTTCGCTTGTATGGTTTTATGAAGGGCAGGCGACGCGAGTGGGCGCATCTGCGAGAGTATCGTGGACGACCGGTCGGCAACTTCGGAGACCTCCTCAGCTTGGATGCTCATGTTTGCGCAACGCGTCTGAGGAGGTCCTGGTGAGCCCTGAGGGCTAGTGGGGGGGGGACCGGTGGTCGTCGTCCCCGCCACTGCTTCATCCGGCGAGGATGACGAGGAGACATCTGGCAGAAGTGGGTCAGGTGGCGGCTCAGAGTGGACCGCTGTTTCTGGCACCTGCGGGGGTTCAGTCTCAGGCGGGTAGGGAGACCATTCCTGTGCAGGGGATGGCGGTGGGCGAGAAACCGTAGCCTCTGGAGCCCTGTGCTCTGAACCGGCCGGACGTGGCGGAAATTGCTGAGACCCCTGGGCTTGTAGGTATGCCCAGGGATCCAGAAGCCCCTGCTGCGGACCATGTTCCTGGTGACCCTCAGGGAAGAGGGCGGCGGACATGTTCAACGTCCAGATAGACGCTATCCGTCCTCGAAGAGACTGAACCCTGCCGAGAGGGCCACGGGGGGGCGGAATGCGAGTAGTGCGAATCCAGCGCCCTCGACGGCGACGGCCGTCGTCGGTGCCGGGGAGCGGTGCCGTGAGCCGTGCCGGTGCCGAGATCTGGACCGCGGACCTGCCACCAGCGCGGTGCCGGGAGGTCGACCGGGATCTGGACCTTCGGTGCCGAGACCGGCTCCTCGAGTCACGGTGCCGGTATCGATGGCTGGAGCCGGAACGGTGCCGGGAGTGCCTGGACCGACGTGAAGATGATCAGTGCCGCGAGTACGACCGGTGCTGCCGGGGAGAGCGGTGCCGGACTGCGAGCGGCGCCTCGAAGCAGACCTCCCTCGGGACCGGGATCGGTGCCGTGACCTGGATCGGTGCCGGGAGCGAGATCGGTGCCGACCGGAGATCCAGGGATGGTGCTCTCATCGGCGTCGGCTTGCCCTTAGAAAGTACAACCCACACCGGCGGTGCGGGGGTTGGGGCAGCCCAGGGCTCCGTCAAGGCGATAAGGTCCCTTGCCGACGAGAATGTCTCTGGGCGTAGACAGGACTACGAGCTCAACCCCAGATCTTTGCGGGAGTAAGAGGATCGGACTCGACTGACCCGCCCGGCCGGAGTCAACAAAGCCCCTGGCGCGCGCGTCGGCATCGGGTGCTCCTTCGGGGCTGCTTAGCCGGAGTAGAGGACGAGGAGGACCTCTTTCCAGGAGCCGGTGCCGGAGACGGGCGTGCCGTTGCGCCTTCGCGGTGCCAGAAGGATCCGGTGCCAGAGCCGCGCTCGGTGCCGACGGCGCGGGGTGAAGTGCCGCTTCCATAAGGAGCGTCCGGAGGCGTTGGTCTCGCTCCTTCTTAGTTCGCGGCCGGAAGGCTTTGCAGATGCGGCACTTCTCCGAGATGTGTGATTCCCCCAGGCACTTTAAGCAGGCGTCGTGGGATCACTGGTGGGATCGGCTTTTTACAAGCCGAGCACGCTTTGAATCCCGGCGAACCAGGCATCGCCCGGCGCCGGGCGCGGAGAGGGCTAGAGCCCGAACCGCTAACTAACTATATATATACAACAACTATAAACTATAACTACAACTATATATACTAAATAAACCAGAAATAACTGTAACTATAACGATAACGAGAGAAGCTAGGGACGTGGAGGTCAGCTATGCCGCCGCTCCACAGTTCTAACGACCGACACGGCGGTAAGAAGGAACTGAGGAGCGGGCGGGCCGGCAGGGTATATCACCCGCCATGGCGGCGCCACTCTAGGGGGCGGCCTCCGGCCCGCTGGAGTTGCTAGGGTAAAAGTTCTCGCCGAACGTGCACGCGCGGCACATACACCTACTGGAATGGATATGAGCAACACTCGAAGAATAAGCAAAAGTGGTGTCACTTCCTTTTGGGGCTCACTGCAAACCAGTCTACCTGGTAGACCATCACACTTGGAAAATGTATGCCTACATCCAGCTGGAGAGACCATTCATGCTCACATGTAAATGATCTGCATATGTGGACTGCAAACTCATTCTGCACTTCTGAAAGTAAGACACTTGGAAATTGATCAGAATGGCAGTGTAAAAATCCCAGAGTTGGACTACCTCTTGCAAAGCAAGGACGAGCAGGCTCCTCCTTGCCCATTGAGGTAGAACATCACTTCTGTGTTATCTTTGAGAATGAGCAGGCTTTCCCTTGATATGGGTTAGGAAAGCCTGAAACACGAGTTGGTTAGTTCTCAACTCCCTGATATTTGTGTGTCCAAACAAGTTCTTTGTGGACCATTACCCTTGCCTCTGTAGCGAACCCAGATGAGCTCCCCAAACCCAGAGCAAATGCTGTCTGTATGTCACAATATCAATGAATGTTAACGCAGGACAAAGGGAACACCTACCACATAAGTTACAGGTTTTGTCCACCAATCCAGAGAAGCTAAAACCTGAGAGGGTATCCCCCCACAAAGCTTCCAGAGTGACACTCAGAGAATTGGAGGCTAACCAAATCTGTAGTTCCCTAAGCAAACCTGGCATGATAGACTATGTATATGCAAGAGGCCATGTGCTAAAAAGCCTCATACAATTCCATGCTCTTGTGGTAGTTGAGCCTTGAGATCTAAAATGATGGTCATATTGTCTGAAATCTTGGTCATGGAAGGAAAGCTCTAGCTTGAGTTAATTCCAGGACTGGCCTATATGAATTCTATCCTCTGAAACTAAGGAGAGGATGAACTTCTCTGAGTTGATTAATAGTGCCAGTGCATTGAAGGTTGACTGGATAAGACTTACACTGGATAGTACCTGAACTCTGAACCGGACTCTCTCAAGCCAGCTGTAGGGATACACTTCCTCAGAAATGCAGCTACCATGCCATAAATTTTATAAAACTTGTGGAGCTGTGAACAGGCTACAGGAGAGCTTATGAACTGGTACTGAGATTGGTTTACCAAGAACTTTAATATTTCCTCCAGTAGAAGAATGCATCTTATAAGTAGAGGGCACCCTACCAGTCTCCAGGATCCAGGGAGGGAATAATGGAAGCCAGCAAAGCTATGAGAACTTCGTATTTTTCAGATATCTGTTGAGTTGAGGCAGGTCTAAAATCAGTCAGGACTTCCCTTTGCTTTTGGGTAAGGAAATAATGGGAATAAACCCCAACCTTCTGTGACACTTTCTGAACCCCTTTTACGGCTACCAACTGAAGGAGACATTGTAACTCTTGGAGGAGTACTTCCTTATGAGAGTGGTCCCTGAAGAAGGACAGAGAAAGAAGGTGGGGAGAGGGGGTGGGGTAGAAACAGTGTATCCCACTTCACAATGCTAAGACCCATTTGTCTGAAGAAATTCGGGACCAAGAACCTAGGAAGTAGGATACACTGTTCGCAAACAGAGAGCAAAGAGAGTCAGAATTGGAGACTGGTATGCTCCTTGACCGACTCATCGAAATGTTGTTTAGCACCCTCGCAGAGTGTGTAGATGAACCAGGAGCTGCTGCAGTAGCAGGAGTATATGGTCTGCGGCCTATAACCTCTACTCTTTTTCCTTCGCAGACTTGGAGAAGCACAGAATAGAATATCGGTGGACTGCTAAGGACGAAAGTGTTTTCTTTTCAGGGCCAATGTATAAATATACTCAACAACATAACATTGTCCTGGAGTCCTTTAAACCAGGAACTTTCGTCATCCATCTCTAACAGAGAGGATACACTTTCAATGGCTGGTCCCTGAACAGTTTGCTGGACTTCTTAGAGCAGTCCAAGACTGCAGCCATGAGCACCCGCACATGATGATGGCAGAGGCCATGATCCTAGCACCATACAAACTGCACCTGTAGTGATATTCACACCATACAACTGGCCTGTAGTGATATTCTTGCTACCAAGCTTCCCTTCATCTACCAGTGAATCTCTTGTTTTGCTTCCTCCAGCAACTATCCTTAAACTTCAATAGTAGTCCCAGATATTGAAGTCACAACGCCCTAATAAAGCCTGTGGGTTGGTTCTAAGTTGTAACCCAGCTGTACAAAGATTTTTCTATCCAAACCAGGTAAGTTTTTGGCATCTTTGATTTAGGGGTAGCAGCCTGCTGACGCCGCATTCCCTCTCACTGGCAAGCTGTGACAACCACCAACCCCAACCCAAAAGGGGGAGGGAATAAAACTGCTCAAAGCCTGGGAGCATACACGGTAATGAGGCTCAACCCTCTTGGGTGTAGGAGGAGTGAATATGCCACAGGGCCTTGACGGGTGGATTCTAAAATTGCCTCATTAATCGGTAAGGCCACACAGACAGGCTAGCTGTGGTTACAATGTCAAATAAGTCTATGGTATGACTCCCCAACTTCCCTCCACTTAGATATCCAGGGCTGAGGCAACTCTCTTTAAGGCTCTTGGTGTAAGTGTACGGGGAGATTGGCAAACCAGTAAACTGCCTAAACCACTATTGCTTTGTGCTAACAGTAGCACGTTAGCCAGCCATACTGAACCACTATTGCGTGTTGCTAAAAGTAGCCAAATCAGCAGGTCGTAAATTGGTCATGCATTGGGCCTCAACATAACAAGACAGGGGGAGGGGTTTTGGGTGCCACAGACAGGGCAACTTGACCCCTCACCCTTCCTGCTGAGAATATTGAAATTGCTGATGCATGTATTTTAGAAAAACAGAAGTCTGTTTATATGTGCCCTGGGAATGTTTGTCAGGGCTCCAAGGCATGGACACTTTGGGGAGAGGGGGGAAAAAAACATATCTGGTAAATTGATGACCATAAGGAAATCTCCTGCTTGATCTTTAAAAAATGCTTGCTTAGCATATTCTGTTTAAGGGATATGTCATTATGTTACTAATGTATAAATAGGGGAAAAGTTTGAGGTAACCAGACTACTCGAAGAAGCTCTCAGGACATCCCTCTGGATGCATTTTGGGGTCAGCACTGGCACGACAGAAGCCTGGCCAGCAGAGGTCCGCTACAGTGCCACTCAAAAGCCCGCTCAGCTTCGGTAATTATTGAGGGTTGGGGTGTTTATTAACCTGTTGAGGACATGTGTAAGTGCTTGAGACTAAGTAAAGTTTAGCTTAAGTGGAAGTACTCTTGTGTTGTCCTGTTGTGCCAGCCATCTATCGGTCGACAGCTGAGTCTGTCTTGATTTATTTCCTGACATCACCCTCGCACAGAGTAAAAGTTACCAAAAAAGCTTTGGGTTGAAAGAACCCGGGTAACAGAAGGCTTGGTTGTTATCAAGTGTAGGTTAGGACACTACCAGGGATAACTGCTTCATCTGGGAAGAGGAGGATGAGCTAAAGAGGTGAGGCTGATCTCCTCTGGCAACTGACTCACAGGATCCCCTGAACTGTTACTTCCTGATCAGTACTGGGTGTGAGACCATAATGAACTCAAAAAGAAAACTCCCCAACCTAATCAATGAAACTAAAGAGGATAGTGTTGGGAGGAATGGAGATGTGAGGGAACTACCCATGAGTTCTCCCAAGGCCACTGAAAAGGCACTGACCCCAATGCCTTACAAGCAACTGTGTCTCCACCAGCACAGGCCTCCAGAGTCTGAAGGTATCCTTGAGAGTAGCTCATTAGGAATGAAAGCACGCGAGTATGCGCTCTGCTACCACTGGAACAGTCTAGATCCATCCTCTTTGGAACCTCCTTTCAGGTAGCTGAAAGCAGCTCCAATCCCCCTTATTCTTCTCTTCTGCCAGACTAATAATCCCAGTTCCTCAGCCTCTCCTCAGAAGGCATGTGTCCCAGCCCCCTAATCATTTTTGTTCCCTCCGCTGGACTCTTTCCAATTTTTCCACATCCGTCTTGTAGTGTGGGGCCCAAACTGAAACAGTACCCAGATAAGGCCTCACCAATGTAGAATAGAGGGCAATGATCACGTCTCTCAATCTGCTGGAAATGCCCCTACTTATACAGCCCAAAATGCATTAGCCTTCTTGGCAACAAGGACACACTGTCGACTATATCCAGCTTCTCGTTCACTGTTAACCCCTAGGTCCTTTTCTGCAGAACTGTTGTCTAGCCATTCGGTCTCTAGTCTGCCGCAGTGCATGGATTCTTCCGTTCTATGTACAGGACTCTGCACTTGTCATTATTGAACCTCATCAGATTTCTTTTGGCACAATCCTCTAATTGTCTAGGTCCCGCTGTATCCTATCCTGTCCAGCTATCTACCACTCCTCCCAGTTTAGTTGTCTCTGCAAACTTGCTGAGGGTGCCGTCCACGTCATCCTCTAGATCATTAATGAAAATATTTGAACAAAACTGGCCCCAGGACCGAACTTGTGGCACTCTGCTTGATACTGGCTGACAACTAGACATGGAACATTGACCACTACCTGTTGAGCCTGATGATCTACCAGCTGCTTTCTATCAACTTACAGTCCATTTTATCTCAACCCATACTTCTTTAACTTGCCAGCAAGAATACTGTGGAAGACCCTATCAAAAGCTTTGCTAAAGTCAGGATAACACATCCACTGCTTTCCCTCGTCCACAAAGCCAGTTATCTCATCATAGAAGGCAATTAGGTTTAGTCAGGCATGACTTGCCCTCGGTGAATCCATGCTGACTGTTCCTGGTCACTTTCTTCTCCTCTAAGTCCTTCAAAATTGATTCCTTTAGGACCTTCTCCATGATTTTTCCAGGGGAGTGAGTGAGGCTGACTGGCCTGTAGCTTCCTCCTCTTCCCTTTTTTAAACGCGGCAATACATTAGCCTTTTCCAGTCATCCAGTCACTATTAGGACCAGAGATAGCTTCCAAATAGAATCTACTAGATGGCTTCCATTATTTAACAGCACATCTTGAACCTCTTTACAATAAGACTCTTCTCAAGGGTCTAGCTATAAGCATCCAGGCAGTTAATGAAGTGTCTGCTAATTTGGATGGAGTAGGCAATGGTAATCTTGAGAAATTAGGCCTGAGTCCAATGAAGCGATATCAGAGCTTTCACCAAAGAGACAGGAGAGTGGAGAACCAGTGCTGCCAAGCCCAAGTTGCAGCTATAATATGATTCAAGCATGCTCCAGTCTGATTTTAGCAATACTCTCAACAGCGGATTGTCCGAAAGCATACAGAGCTTGCCTGTCCCAGGCAACAGAAAGCATCCATGAGGACTGCTACCCCTGCAGGAAAACACGGTTACTCACCTTTGTAACTGTTGTTCTTCGAGAAGTGTTGCTCATATCCATCCAGTAGTGTTACGCGCCGCGGTGCACGTTCGGCGGAGAACTTTTACCCTAGCAACTCCAGCGGGCCGGCAGGCCGCCCTAGAGTGGCGCCGCCATGGCGGGTGATATATACCCCTGCCGGCCCGCCCGCTCCTCAGTTCCTTCTTCCGGCTACTTGACAGTGGGCGAAGACGGCGGGTGTGATGGATATGAGCACACATCTCGAAGAACAACAGTTACAAAGGTGAGTAACCGTGTTTTCTTCTTCGAGTGCTTGCTCATATCCATTCCAGTAGGTGATTCCCAAGCCTTACCTAGGCGGTGGGGTCGAGGTTAGAGGTCATGTGCGCAATACAGCAGAGCGCAGGCCGCATCATCCCTGGACTGTGGACCGGCCATATGGTAGCAAAGGTGTGCACTGAGGACCAGGTCGCTGCCTGCAGATCTCCTGGATAGGCACTCGTGCGAGGACGCTGTCGATGAAGCCTGGGCTCTGGTAGAGTGCCGCGTTACTCTGCCCGGAGGAAGATGGGCTAGGTCGTAACAGGTCCGTATACAGGAAGTCACCCATGAGGAAATCCTCTGAGAGGAACTGGTAACCCTCTAACTCGCTTCCGCGACTGGCACAAAGAGTTGGGCGGACTTCGGAATGGTTGGTTCCGCTGTATGTAAAAGGCGAGCGCCTCTGCGCACGTCAAGGGGTTAACTGCTGTCCTTGCGAGACAAGTGTGGTTTTGGAAGAAGACAGGCAGGAATGTGTCTTTGGTGACATGAAAGGCCGATACAACCTGGGAGAAATATGTGGGGTGCGGCCTCAGTTGCACCTTGCTCCGATGGAACACCGTATACGGGGGATCCACGACGAGGGCACGCAGCTCCGACACGCGCGAGCAGACAGTGATCACCACCAGGAATGCCGTCTTCCAGACAGGTAAAGGAGGAACACGTAGCCAGCGGCTCACGGGGAGACATGAGACGGGATAGCACCAGGTTGAGATCCCAGCGAGGGGGCTGGGGGCGGACGTGCGGGTAAAGTGCTCCAAGCCCTTTGGGAATCTGGACACTCTGGGTGCGAGAAGACCGAGCTGTCTTCACTCCCTGGTGAAAGTGGAGATGGCTGCTAGGTGAACGCGGAGAGAGGACAGTGCCAGGCCTTGCTCCTTGAGCGACAAAGGTAATCTCTGAATGACCAGTATGAAACCTCGGTGGGATGGAAGCGCTTTTCCGCGCACCAGCACGTAAAATGCTTCCACTTGGCTCGTATGTCGCCCTTGTAGACGGTTTTCTACTTCCCAGAAGCCTGCCTCAGGGAAGAGCAATGTAATTCAGACCGAGTTAGCCACTCAGGAGCCACGCCGAGAGGTGCAGCGACTAGAGGTCGGGTGACAAAGGCGCCGTGGTCTGTGTGATCAGGTCCAGGTGAAGAGGCAGGGAACCGGTGCGACTACCAACAGGTCCAGCAACAGAGAGTACCAATGGTGCGGGCCCATGCCGGAGCGATCAAAATCAAGCGGCCCCGTCCTGTGCACCTTCAGAAGGACTTGGGACTAACGGGAACGGGGCGAACGCATAGAAGAGTGCGTGTCCACGGAATTAGAAAGGCGCCGCTATCGAGCCCGTCTCGCGGCCCTGGAAAGAGCAGAACATCGGGCACTTCCTGTTTTCCGCGTTGCAAAGAGGTCCACGCGGGGGATGCCCCCACTGCCGGAAGAGAGCAAGGGCGACGTCCGCGGCGAAGGGACCATTCGTGGGAGCTGAGGACCGGCTGAGATGGTCCGCCAGGGTATTTCAAGCCCTGGGCAAGTAGGAAGCAATCAGGTGAACGAGTGAGCTATGCAAATTCCCAGTGATCGTTGCTTCCGGGAAAGAGAGGAGATTTCGTACCGCCTTGCTTGTTCACGTAGAAACTGCCGTCGTGTTGGTCGATAAAGACCGAGACACAGCGGCCTGCGATCTGACGACGAAACGCGAGACAAGCAGAGCGGACCGCTCTCAACTCCCGGATGAATATATGCAGGGCGAGCTCGGGAGGAGACCAGCGCCCCTGGTCCGGAGGGTCCCTAGGTGAGCCACATCCCAAATCTGAGCGTCCGCTCGTCAGGACAGCGAGGGCTGGGCTGATGAAATGGAAGCCCGCACATACGACGGACTGATCCAGCCACCATTGGAGGGAGAGAGGACGCCTTGTGGAATCGTGACCACCGTGTCCAACGTGCGCCTGGCCGACCGAAGCTGAGATGGCCAGGATTGTAGGGGCCGGAGGCGGAGTGGGCGTGCGCCGTGACGAAAGTGCAGGCTGCCATGTGCCCCAACACCGTCAGGCAAGTGGCAGGGTCAGAGGTGCCGACTGCAACCGCAGATGATGGCTGATAGCGTCTGGAACCGCGCTGGAGAAAGGCACGCCGGTATAGTAGAGTCCAGAACGGCTCCGATGAACTCTATCCTCTGAGTAGGGGATAGAGTGGACTTCTCCACATTGAGTAGCAGCCCGAGGTGGAAAAAAAGTGTGCTGACCACCTGGACGTGTTCTTGGACTCGATCCTGAAGGCCCCGTAAGCCAGTCGTCGGGTAGGGGAACACGTGTACCGCACTGTGACGGAGAAAGGCGACGACTACGGCCATGCACTTGGTGAACACTCTCGGGGCCGTGGAGAGTCCGAACGGAAGGACCATGAATTGATGAGTTGCCTGCGCTGACAAGGAAGCGGAGGAATCTGCGATGGGGCGGAAAGATGGAGATATGGAAATAGGCGTCCTGCATGTCGGAGGGTGCGCTACCAGTCTCCGGATCGGGAAGGAATAATGGTCCCCAAGAAACCATGCGCGAACTTCAACTTGAGTAGGTATCTGTTGAGTCCGCGGAGATCAGGGATGGGACGGAGACCTACCCTGCGATATATCACCCGCCATGGCGGCGCCACTCTAGGGGGCGGCCTGCCGGCCCGCTGGAGTTGCTAGGGTAAAAGTTCTCCGACGAACGTGCACGCGCGGCACATACACCTACTGGAATGGATATGAGCAAGCACTCGAAGAATAAGCAAAAGTGGTGGCACTTCCTTTTGGGGCTCACTGCAAACCAGTCTACCTGGGTAGACCATCACACTTGGAAAATGTACTGCCTACATCCAGCTGGAGAGACCATTCATGCTCACATGTAAATGATCTGCATATGTGGACTGCAAACTCATTCTGCACTTCTGGAAAGTAAGACACTTGGAAATTGATCAGAATGGCAGTGTAAAAATCCCAGAGTTGGACTACCTCTTGGCAAAGCAAGGACGAGCAGGCTCCTCCTTGCCCATTGAGGTAGAACATCACTTCTGTGTTATCTTTGAGAATGAGCAGGCTTTCCCCTTGATATGGGTTAGGAAAGCCTGAAACACGAGTTGGTTAGTTCTCAACTCCCTGATATTTGTGTGTCCAAACAAGTTCTTTGTGGACCATTACCCTTGCCTCTGTAGCGAACCCAGATGAGCTCCCCAAACCCAGAGCAAATGCTGTCTGTATGTCACTAATATCAATGAATGTTAACGCAGGACAAAGGGAACACCTACCACATAAGTTTACAGGGTTTGTCCACCAATCCAGAGAAGCTAAAACCTGAGAGGGTATCCCCACCACAAAGCTTCCAGAGTGACAACTCAGAGAATATGGAGGCTAACCAAATCTGTAGTTCCCTAAAGCACAACCTGGCATGATAGACTATGTATATGCAAGAGGCCATGTGCTCCAAAAGCCTCATACAATTCCATGCTCTTGTGGTTAGTTGAGCCTTGAGATCTAAAATGATGGATCATATTGTCTGAAATCTTGGTCATGGAAGGAAAGCTCTAGCTTGAGTTAATTCCAGGACTGCCTATATGAATTCTATCCTCTGAACTAAGGAGAGGATAGACTTCTCTGAGTTGATTAATAGTGCCAGTGCATTGAAGGTTGACTGGATAAGACTTACACTGGATAGTACCTGAACTCTGAACCGGACTCTCTCAAGCCAGCTGTAGGGATACACTTCCTCAGAAATGCAGCTACCATGCCATAAATTTTATAAAAACTTGTGGAGCTGTGAACAGGCTACAGGAGAGCATTATGAACTGGTACTGAGATTGGTTTACCAAGAACTTTAATATTTCCTCCAGTAGAAGAATGCATCTTATAAGTAGAGGGCACCCTACCAGTCTCCAGGATCCAGGGAGGGAATAATGGAAGCCAGCAAGACTATGAGAAACTTCGTATTTTTCAGATATCTGTTGAGTTGAGGCAGGTCTAAAATCAGTCAGACTTCCCTTTGCTTTTGGGTAAGGAAATAATGGGAATAAAACCCCAACCTTCTGTGACACTTCTGAACCCCTTTTACGGCTACCAACTGAAGGAGACATTGTAACTCTTGGAGGAGTACTTCCTTATGAGAGTGGTCCCTGAAGAAGGACAGAGAAAGAAGGTGGGAAGGAGGGGTAGAAACAGTGTATCCCACTTCCACAATGCTTAAGACCCATTTGTCTGAAGAAATTCGGGACCAAGAACCTAGGAAGTAGGATACACTGTTCGCAAACAGAGAGCAAAGAGAGGCTAGAATTTTGGAGACTGGTATGGCATCCTTGACCGACTCATCGAAATGTTTGTTTAGCACCCTCGCAGAGTGTGTAGATGAACCAGGAGCTGCTGCAGTAGCAGGAGTATATGGTCTGCGCCTATAACCTCTACTCTTTTTCCTTCGCAGATCTTGGAGAAGCACAGAATAGAATATCGGTGGGACTGCTAAGGACGAAAGTGTTTTCTTTTCAGGGCCAATGTATAAATATACTCAACAACATAACATTGTCCTGGAGTCCTTTAAACCAGGAACTTTCTCATCCATCTCTAACAGAGAGGGATAACCTTTCAAATGGCTGGTCCTGAACAGTTTGCTGGACTTCTTAGAGCAGGTCCAAAGACTGCAGCCATGAGCACCCGCACATGATGATGGCAGAGGCCATGATCCTAGCACCATACAAACTGCACCTGTAGTGATATTCAGCACCATACAAACTGGCCTGTAGTGATATTCTTGCTACCAGCTTCCCTTCATCTACCAGTGAATCTCTTGTTTTGCTTCCTCCAGCAACTTATCCTTAAACTTCAATATAGAGTCCCAGATATTGAAGTCACAACGCCCTAATAAAGCCTGTGGGTTGGATTCTAAGTTGTAACCCAGCTGTACAAAAGATTTTTCTACCAAACAGGTAAAGTTTTTTGGCATCCTTTGATTTAGGGGTAGCAGCCTGCTGACCCTGGCATTCCCTCTCACTGGCAGCTGTGACAACCACCAACCCCAACCCCAAAAGGGGGAGGGAATAAAACTGCTCAAAGCCTTGGGAGCATACACGGTAATGAGGCTCAACCCTCTTGGGTGTAGGAGGAGTGAATATGCCACAGGGCCTTGACGGGTGGATTCTAAAATTGCCTCATTAATCGGTAAGGCCACACAAGACAGGCTAGCTGTGGTTACAATGTCAATAAGTCTATGGTATGACTCCCCAAACTTCCCTCCACTTAGATATCCAGGGCTGAGGCAACTCTCTTTAAGAGCTCTTGGTGTAAGTGTACGGGGAGATTTTGGCAAACCAGTAAACTGCCTAAACCACTATTGCTTGTTGCTAACAGTAGCCACGTTAGCCAGCCATACTGAACCACTATTGCGTGTTGCTAAAAGTAGCCAAATCAGCAGGTCGTAAATTGGTCATGCATTGGGCCTCAACATAACCAAGACAGGAGGAGAGGGGGTTTTGGGTGCCACAGACAGGGCAACTTGACCCCTCACCCTTCCTGCTGAGAATATTGAAATTGCTGATGCATGTATTTTAGAAAAACAAGAAGTCTGTTTATATGTGCCCCTGGGAATGTTTGTCAGGGCTCCAAGGCATGGACACTTTGGGGAGGAGGGGGGAAAAAAACATATCTGGTAAATTGATGACCATAAGGAAATCTCCTGCTTGATCTTTAAAAAACTGCTTGCTTAGCATATTCTGTTTAAGGGATATGTCATTATGTTACTAATGTATAAATAAGGGGGAAAAGTTTGAGGTAACCAGACTACTCAGAAGAAGCTCTTCAGGGACATTCCCTCTGGATGCATTTTGGGGTCAGCACTGGCAGACAGAAGCCTGGCCAGCAGAGGTCCGCTACAGTGCCACTCAAAAGCCACGCTCAGCTTCGGTAATTATTGAGGGTTGGGGGTGTTTTATTAACCTGTTGAGGACATGTGTAAGTGCTTGAGACTAAGTAAA
The DNA here is from genome assembly GCF_003597395.2 of Chelonoidis abingdonii. NCBI lineage: Eukaryota > Metazoa > Chordata > Testudines > Testudinidae > Chelonoidis > Chelonoidis abingdonii. The sequence goes on along the minus strand of NC_133770.1, from coordinate 261,846,499 downwards.
GTTTAGCTTTAAGTGGAAGTACTCTTGTGTTGTCCTGTTTGTGCCAGCCATCTATCGGTCGGACAGCTGAGTCTGTCTTGATTTATTTCCTGACATCACCCTCGCACAGAGTAAAAGTTACCAAAAGCTTTGGGTTGAAAGAACCCGGGTAACAGAAGGCTTGGTGTTATCAAGTGTAGGTTAGGACACTCCCAGGGATACTGCTTCATCTGGGGAAGAGGAGGATGGAGCTAACAGAGGTTGAGGCTGAGTCTCCTCTGGCAACTGACTCACAGGATCCCCCTGAACTGTTACTTCCTGATCAGTACTGGGTGTGAGACCATAATGAACTCAAAAAGAAAACTCCCCACACCTAATCAATGAAACTAAAGAGGAGTAGTGTTGGGAGGACATGGAGATGTGAGGAAACGCCCATGAGTTCTCCCAAGGCCACTGAAAAGGCACTGGACCCCAATGCCTTACAAGCAACGTGTTCTCACCAGCACAGGCTCCAGAGTCCTAGAAGTATCCTGAGCAGTTAGCTCTAGAATGGAAGCAGCGAGATGCGCTTTGCGCTTGTGAGACATAGGAGCCAATCCCTGAGTCAGAATACAAAAAATCAGCCTCCTCTGACCACCAGGGTAACTATCCACTAATAACAACAAAGAACCAACAGGTAACAATCTACAAAAATAAACATGCAAAGATCTTTCTAATGTAAGACCAACAGATTCCAACAACTGTTATGGGTGGTAAGAAGGAACTGAGTGAGGACAAGGGAACTCCATCCTTTATTTCTGCAAGCAAGGGAGAATGGTAGGAGAGGGCACTTGAGCTGCTCTGACAGGTACCGCTGAGGGGAAAATTTCCAGCTGTGTATGAGGTGCACATACACCAAGATTGGAATGCACATGTGCAACCACTCAAAGAACTATAGATGTGACATTTGTGTGATTGCCATCCCTTTACCCAAATAGGGCCGGAGGCACATCTCTCTGGAAGCTGTCTCCATCACTCTCAAGAGGGCTATAAGAGTGCTGCACATTAACCAGTGGTTCTCACACCAGCTAAAATGGTAAGTAAACTCCCTTTATTCTGGAGGGTGAATTTTTTGGTATAATGTTGTTCAATCTCCATGTCCACTCAGTTTTTACCTCTCTGCTAAGGCTGACAACAAGAAAAGGAGAGGTTACTCACTTTTTGCAGTAACTGGAGTTCTTTGAGATGTGTGTCCCCATGGGTACCCCATTTCAGGTTCGCTTATACCCCATGTACCTTTGGCAGCAGTGCCTGTTTGACCTGCACATGCCCCCTACACATCCTCGTGTCCTGCTCCAAGATTATATAGGACTGTGCAGTTGAACCTCCCTCAGTTCGTTCTCTACCGCAAAGTCCCCAAAGGACATTCCAAAGCAGAGGGGAAAGAGGGCAGATACTGGAGCACCCATGGCCGAAAATACTATAAGAAGAACAATGAGGAGTCCTTGTGGCACCTTAGAGACTAACAAATTTATTTAGGCATAAGCTTTCATGGGCTATAACCTACTTCATCAGATGAACTGAGTGAAAAAAAGTAGACACGTATAAATATACAACACATGAAAAGATGGGAGTTGTCTTATCAAGTGGGGGGTCAGTGCTAATTAAGCCAATTCAGCTGGGGTGTATGTGGCCCAGTCCCAACAGTTGACAAGAATGGGTGAATATCAGAGGGGAAATTATTTTTTGTAGTGACCCAGCCACTCCCAATCTTTATTCAGGCCTAATTTGTCAAGTTTGCAAATTAATTCCAGTTCTGCAGTTTCTCATTGAAGTCTATTTTTGAAGTTTTTTTGTTGAAGAATGGCCACTTTTAAGTCTGTTACTGAGTGTCCAATCCAGGGAGATTGAAGTGCTCTATTACTGGTTTTTGAATGTTACAATTCTTCATATCTGATTTGTGTCCATTCATTTTTTTGTGTAGAGACTGTCCAGTTTGGCCAATATACATGGCAGGGGGCATTGCTGACTCATGATGGCATATATCACATTGGCAGATGTGCAGGTGAACGAGCCCCTTATGGTGTACTGATGTGTTTAGGTCCATGATAGTGTCCCTTGAATAGATATGCAGATAGAGTTGGCAATGGGGTTTGCTGCAGGGATTGGTTCCTGGGTTACTGTTTCTGTTGTGTGGTGTGTACTTGCTGGTGAGTATTTGCTTCAGGTTGGGAGGCTGTCTGTAAGCATGGAATGGCCTGTCTCCCAAAGTCTGGGAGAGTGAGGGATCATCCTTTAGGATAGGCTGTAGATCCTTGATGATGCGCTGGAGAGGTTTTAGTTGGGGGCTGTAGGTGATGGCTAGTGGTGCTCTGTTACTTCCTTTGTTGGGCCTGTCCTGTAGTAAGTGACTTCTGGGTACCCTTGTGGCGCTGTCAATCTGTTTCTTCATTTCCCCAGGTGGGTATTGTAGTTTTAAGAACACTTGATAGAGATCCTGTAGGTATTTGTCTCTGTCTGAGGAATTGGAGCAAATGTGGTTGTATCTTCGGGCGTAGCTGTAGACAATGGATTGTGTGATGTAGTCTAGATGAAAGCTGGAGGCATGTAGGTAAGTATAGTGGTTGGTAGGTTTCCGGTATAGGGTATTGTTTATGTTACCATTGCTTATTTGCACTGTAGTGTCCAGGAGGTGGATCTCTTGTGTGGACTGGTCCAGGCTAAGGTTGATGGTGGGGTGGAAACTGTTGAAATTCTGATGGAATTCCACAAGGGCCTCCTTCCCATGGGTCCAGATGATGAAGATGTCATCAGTGTAGAGCAAGAGTAGGGGCATTAGGGGACGAGAGCTGTTGTTCTAAGTCAGCCATAAAAATGTTGGCATAGTGTGGGGCCATGCAGGTACCCATAGCAGTGCCGCTGACTTGAAGGTATAAATCGTCCCCAAATCTGAAATAGTTGTGGGTGAGGACAAAGTCACAAAGCTCAGCCACCAGGTTTGCTGTGACATTGTTGGGAATACTGTTCCTGATGTCTTGTAGTCCATCTTTGTGTGGAATGTTGGTGTAGAGAGCTTCTACATCCATAGTGGCTAGGATAATGTTTTCTGGAAGATCACCAATGGATTGTAGTTTCCTCAGGAAGTCAGTGGTGTCTCAAAGATAGCTGGGAGTGCTGAAGGGTCTGAAGAGAAAGTCCACATAGCTAGACAATCCTGCGGTCAGAGTGTCAATGCCTGAAATGATGGGGCATCAAGGATTACCAGGTTTATGGATCTTGGGTAGCAGATAGAATACCCCTGGTCAGGACTCTAGGAGTATGTCTGTGTAGATTTGTTCCTGTGCTTCTTCAGGGAGTTTCTTGAGCAGATGGTGCAGTTTCCTTTGGTACCCCTCAGTGAGATCAGAGGGTAATGGCCTGTAGAATGTGGTGTCAGAGTTGCCTAGCAGTCTCTTATTCATACTCTGACTGTATTCATGATGACTACAGCACCTACTTTGTCAGCTTTTTTTATTATTATGTCAGAGTTGTTTCTGAGGCTGTGGATGACCTTGTGTTCCCATGGCTGAGGTTACGGGGCAAGTGATGCTACTTTTCCACAATTTCAGCCCATGCACGTCAGCGGAAGCACTCTATGTAGAAGTCTGGTCTGTTGTTTCAACCATCAGGAGGAGTCCATGTAGAATCCTTCTTGTAGCTTTGGTAGGAAGGTTTCTGTGGGTTAGTGTGCTGGTCAGTGGTGTGATGGAAATATTCCTTGAGTTGGAGATGGCAAAAGTAGGATTCCAGGTCACCGCAGAATTGTATCATGTTCGTGGGGATGGTGAGGCAGAAGGAGAGGCCCCGAGGTAGGACAGACTCTATAAAAAGAGAGGCTCCATCATTAGAGATCCTATTTCTCCAAGCCTTTAGGCAGAGGTGATAGCCACTAGAAAGGCTATCTGCATAGATAAACGAATGAGGGAAGAAGTAACCATTGGCTGAAAGCAAAAATTCAGAAGGCATAAAGAAATACATCCAAATCGGAGTAGGTTCCTTAACTTGAAGAAGGTTCCCTAATCCTCTGAGAAACCTCACAGCTGTGGGATATGCGAAAACTGAGAATCCCTCAACTGAGGAATGAAAGACTTATGACCGTTAGGTATACCCTGATGAATCTAGTAGATAATTCAGTCTTTTGAACTCTAGAAGGGAATCCCAAAATAGTCGAGACGGACTACTGAGCAGGTGGAGAACATCTCTGAATACACTAAATGCTGAATCTTTTCTAAAGATAATGCATCTCATGGACTCCTTTCTATCATTCATTAATACCTCTCATGTCTCCTAAAAACAAGAAGTCTCTATTCCCGTGAATCATTGAGGAGCCAAGCTTTGAAATGAAGAATCCTCAGGTTGGGGTTAAACATCTGACCAGCAAGGGAGACTCAATTTTATCAGAAAAAAGGAGGTCTCTGAAATATGTGAATTCCTGTGGTGCCACACAAGTCTGAGGTACAGAGTCACTTCCATTGTTGGCACTGAGAACATAAGCTGTTCTAGCAGGTCTCTCCTGGTAAATATAGTCCGCACCAATGAGGATGTCTTAGGACAGACTGAGGTTGTATGATAGGCACGGCACTTACCTGGTACCAAGAATGTCTAGGACGATGATGTTGGTACAAATGGCACCAAAGGGCATGTAGGTACTCCCTTTTTAGAAGAGAAGTGCTTAGACTCCTGTGGTGCAGTGCTCTGCTTCTGCAGTATAGTCTCAATACCGAAGGATGTTTGGTGCCTCTATTCTTAGAAGAGTTGGGAGCACCAGACATGAGGTCAGTATCGATGGCACTTGAAGCCTCAACAGTTCCTAAACACGTCATGAGGTCTCTGAAATGGTCTTACTTGGAGGAATCAGACTTCTTTGAAGTAGGCTCCTCTTGAGAAGAATATGTTCTTTTCTTACGGGTCTTCTCTGAAGATTTACCATAAGCAGATCCTGGTGAACATGCTGAAGTCGAAGGGGCACTGTGCTCACTGCCAGGCTGATGTCTGGTGGAGAAGGAGGCATCCTAGCCTGATCTGAGGCCAGATAAAGAGAACACTCCATCATTAAGAGTTTGAATCTTATCTCATGATTCTTCCTAGCCCTGCTCTTAAAAGCATTTTGAGTAATATGCAACTCCCACAAGGAGAGGATACAATGAGAATGCCCATCACTGACATGGATAGCTTCCCAGCAAGAAAGGCAGTTTGAAATCCAGAGAGTCTGGCATACCCCAGAGCAATGGTTATCTGAGGAGGAAGTTCTCCACCATAAGAGTGAAGGGACTGAGACCAACCCCTCTAAAAGAAAGAAAGAAAAAGACAGAGAAAGAAAGAGACAGAACGAGAAAGACAGAGTAATAGAGTACTTTCAAACAGAAAGGCACACTAATGCTCCATGTAAGGCCAAGGTTGCTGAGACGGAACTGAGGGTGGTTTGACTATGCAGCTCTATATAGCCTTGGTGCAGGGCATGAGGATGCTTAGGGCTCACGCACAGGTTAAACTGGCACTACGAACCAAAAATATCTGATCAAAAGTGCATGGGGTGTAAGCAAATGAGGAGAAATGGAGCAGTCCTGGGGTCACTACTTGAAGAAAATCCAAATAGTTTTAACTGATGTATTTTTGGAGGGAATTTAGACACTTATCCACTAAGAACTGGACATAAGCTATCCATTGGTTTCATATAGGCCACAGGAAAGCCAGCAACTGGAAATTTCTGATATGGATCTGAGCCAGCTCTGAACCCGTGACCCAGAGACAAAAGGGTCTGCATTCCATTACCAATCCCAAGTGTCACAGAGGGAGCAGAAGACAGTGTGAATCTGTAGAGGGGAGGGAAAATCTCTGTCCAAACTGATTTTCTGTACATCTTAAAATTACAACATTGGTCACATAGAAATTCAACTTGAGTTTTGAAATTGATTTTTTTTCCTGATTGTTCAGATACTCTGTTATCCACTATAAAGGATGGCCAGTGCATATAAAATTCAAGTAATGTTTTTATCACATTCTAATCTTCCAAAAACAAAAAAACTAATGTCTACTTTTGGTTTAGTATTTTTACTAGTAAAAACTTCATAGAGATACTAATAGAACCTTATGTTTTGACTGTGTGTGTCCATATATGTTGACAGTGAGATTGTTTTGTCCCAACACATACTGCACAGCAGTCAAAACCCCCACAAAAATTACTTCACCACCACCAGAGGAAATAAATATTTTAAGCCATAGTCATTTTCTCCTTTTAAAAAAATCCCTCAAAATATAACTGGATTGATGTTAATACCTCATGCACATGAATAAGTTCTCAACTAGAGCCACATGGGACACATACAATGGGGCAAACTAATGACGATGAAATGGTGATGGCTGTGATACTGATTTAAAAAGAGGATGAGAGGGATACCTAGCCAAGTGCCCAGCTTCTTATACATTAAAATACTTTCCCAATAGGAGTGTTATCCAAACCACAAGAAACCGCAAATATTTAGTAATTACTATATTAGAAGTAAAATATAACTTATATAATATAAAAAAACCCATCTTTTCCCATCAGAAGCATTAAACTATAAAAGATGACAAGCTAGTGCTCACCCTCCTAGCCAGAGTGAGGCACGGGTGGGTTCAGGAGCAATGAAGATGGTCTCTGGGATAGGAGAAGGAAACATTCAACTGCGAAGAGCTGAGGCAGCGTTCAAAGTAACCATTCCTCCTTTACTTCCCCCAGAGCTGCCAAAAGAAATTTGGGGCCTGGGTACATTATATTTCCTGGGATCCAACCCCTCCCATTTCACTTTTTGTCATACAGATGTTACAGATGTTTTGGGGGTCCTCTCACCTCAGAGCCCTGATACAATCATCCCTCCCCCTATCCTGTCAGCCTGGATTCCCACTATCTCTGTGCCTTTGGAACCTGGGAGGTGCTTCTCTCTTTCCCTTTCCTCCTGTTACAAGGCATGGGGAAGAGGGGAGTAACATGGTGTATCTGGGCTTGAGCTCTGGGGTCTGTGTCACCCTCTTCCACTGTCACCAAGCAGCGAAATTGGTGCTAGGCAAGGTGACTGAGTCTCATGTGGTGGCCGTGGAGCATGAAGGGGGTTGATACAGCTTGCTGCCTGTGCCAGGTAGCCATTATGGGCTCCCTGTTTCAGATTCATAGACTCTAGGACTGGAAGGGACCTCGAGAGGTCAACGAGTCCAGTCCCCTGCCTTCATGGCAGGACCAAATACTGTCTAGACCATCCTTAACCTAGTTGCTGGATCTCTGGCAATTCCAGGAGCTAGGCTGATTGGGCCTGAAAGGAAAACTGGCAACGTGTTTTTTTTCCACCATCCACCCAGTGTCCTGGAGGTCTGTCTTTTGGGCTTAAGTTACAATTGTGCAACTTTGGCAGGTTCCAGTGCAGGTGCTGGGTTAGAAGGGGTCTGATGTGAGGTGACTGTAACCCAGTTTGCTGTCTGAGCACTGGTCTTGGGTATGCCTCTATGACTCATGCATCTTGTGGCTCCTTTAATATTCTCTCGCCTATCTCCAGCGTGGGACCAGGTTGGAACTCTAGCTTCTAGTCAAAGGCCACTGACAGGTCTGAGGGTATACAGGGGACCTGCTCTTCCCACTCACCATCAGATTTACAGTCCAGTCCACCAAGGCCATTGGGGCAAGCTGAGATCCAGAATGGAACCCTTATCATGTAGTCTGGGAAGGTTACCACAGTTAGGTAGCAGTTTTTATATAAAGTTTCTACCTTTGCATTTAACCATATCATGGTGCCAATGTCTTATTGTTTCTGTGCCCACGTAAGTCCACTACCCTTTTTAGAAAGGGGTTTTGTGGTTTAGAAACTGTTCAGATTTCTGATGGTGAAGCTAGAGATTATGAACATATAACTGCTGAATAGTGATTCAAAGTGAAAGCTTTAGATTAGTGGGGCTGAGTAAGAGCTTCCCGGGTGAAGCAGCAATTATCTATTCCTGTAGCTTTGAGTATTGGATAAAGAGATGAGTTTTGCCAGCCAGATCTTTTATCAGTTTTAGACTATGAAAGGAAAAGCTATAAACATACAGCTGTTAGTGTAATATTATAGAATTACATCTGGAGCATATCTGAAGACTTTTTACTTATTGAATTCATTGAGGAACAAAAACAGAGTTGATCAAAAAGTATTTAAATATATTGTTATAATTCACTTTTCATTCACACTGTTTACATTCTGTGTCTTATCCTGAGGAAGATTAAGCTGCATAAAAAGCTTAAATTTATCATTCAAAATAGATAAAGTAGTCCTAATTTACAACAACATAGATTTTTCAATTGCTATTATCAAAGGAGAGATTGGGTGAACAAGTTAAAAAGAGGAAAATGGAAGGAAGAGACAAGAAAGGACCCAATATAAAACAATACTTACACTAATTCTCACACATAAAATTTACTGGAATAAATCCCCAAACGAGCTCTAACTTGGGCAATCAATATTTACATGGTTGAAAATGCAGGCTTGACGCTGACCTTGGCAATTTTACAGGCACAATCATTATGTAAGCAAATGGGTTCTTGAATAATCTCAAATGATTAACTCTAACCAGGAGTCCTTTTAACATCTCACACACCTTTTTTCTTGCAACAGTCCGCCGTCCCAAATTTATTTATTATTGCCAGTACAGGGAAATTACCAGATTCATTTTTTGAGCAAATTCCTCAATATGCTCCATACAGTTATCAGATAGCAGTGGTACCATACAGGCTCTTAGTCCAAAAGAAGATCTATCTTTTGGATTCACATGGCATAAGACAAAAAGCTCAAGTATCACAGAGTAACTGGTAATGATTACCGACTATGCCAGCAATTCCAAATTTAGGTGTTTACATGCACTTACCACGTGAAATGTAACAAAGAATGCGGACCTTTAGCCACCACAAATGTACATTGACAGCAAGCAATGCTGATGCATCAATTTTTATGTCATTGGACGTGATACCACTACCACCAAAAAACAAAATCCTATAGACTGAATTCTAGTCTGAAAGCCATTCTCCACATCCCCTGCTAAAAACAGAATTCCATTCTAGAAAACCTGACACCATGATAATTGCAGTATGAATGCAGTGTTATATGAAAATCACATCATCAGTGGAGAATGCCTACTTAAAGTTTCCAAATATTTTCTTCTTTTTATACAAAAAAGTCATCCATGGCTCAAATAGCATTTGGTCTAACACTGAAATACAGTAGGATTTGGGGTCTATTATTAATTCCCATGTCAAGAATAGCATCCAGATTAATCTGGAAAAATTTCTGGATGCTACTGGGCCAGACAAAAAAATGCCTTTCCAGGCAAACAATGCTCTTAAAGAAAGAAATTATAACTCTCTTTCACTACTGAGCTGTCATACAGCCTGCTAGACATGGAATGCTCTTTAAGTGTTCTGCTATAGGGAAGTTTCAGTTTCTGTTCCACAAGGTGCACTGTCTCAAGAGACACTCCACACTGGAATCTTGTTTCCATTTGTTATATTGTGTTTCCACACAGTCTTCCTATCCACATTCAACTCTCTTAGTCTTATTATAAATTGAAACTAGCTAAAACCAGAGCTAACAAGTACAGAGAAAAGGAGGTGGGCCGGGGGGGTGGGGAGAGGGAGAATAATCATCCATACTTCTTAGGGAAATCCTGTTTAGCTAAAGAGAATGTCAAACTCATCCACCAATTTGATCAAGGAGTCAGGCCACAACTACAGTTAAGTGCTGAACCAATAATGTGTTTGTTTTGACTCCTGTAGGTCAATTTAAGTCAAGTGATAGCAATTAGGCTTCACTCATAGGAAGCGCTCAAAAATTGCCTACGTTTTGCAATTATATCAACATAACAACTTCCATCTTCTTTTCAGGCAAATGAGTAACATATGAGGGTGGCTGCGTAGCTACATTACAGAAATCAAAACACAAAGCCTCAATTTTTCTCTCTACAAGGCTGCTACATAGCCACAGAAAACCCATTTAAAGAAAATGCTAGAGAAAGAATTAGTATTTAGCTTTATATGAGCAACTAATAAAAACAAATAAACCTGAGAGACAAACCTATACCTCTCAAAATTCAAGAAAGCTAGCAGACAGTTTGGGGTCTGACACTGATGGGGAATATTCCCTTTGAGAGAAAATGCCAAACAAAATCTGAACAGATCTATACAATGCATCAACAGAAAAAGTCTAAACTCTGTGCAAAGTTATTGCCACAAAAATGACAGTTTTTTAAAGTAAGAGGATGCAACAAAACTGATGCTATTAAGCTTATTTGTTGAGGAAGCTTTAAACTTTAAAATTAACTATTTCTTTGGTGATCACTCTAACACACTGGATGGGGAGAGTAAGTGGAAATGAAGCCCACATGAGGAGGAATTAGGAAATGCTGCAAGGAAAAAAATGGGTGAAAAAACATACAAACAGATAAGAGAAAGAGAAATAGAGTATCATATTTATTTGGCATTATAGTGCCTAGCAGCACAAACCGAGATCAGAATTCCATTGTGCTAGGTACTACAGAGAAAGAGACGGTCCCTGCTCCAAAGAGTTTATACACTACAGAGACAAGATAAACAAATGGTGAGGTAGGGGGATAACATACTGGCAAAGTATCAATGTAATACCTGGCAAACGTAGTATTAGTTACACAATTTTTAATTTTTATTTGTTATGGGAAGGCAAGGAAGAAAAACTGCATGGAGCCTGGTGTCCCTCGGGAGGCTCGGGGGAGGTCACATCCTTTGTATAGTTCTGGGCCTGTGGCTGCTTCCCTACCCCATTGTTTGGCTATAACTGCTGCAGCTGCTTGTCTTAGAAAAGGTGGGGAAAAAACAAAGACCAAAAGTTGCAACAGATCTAAAGAAAAAGGGAGCGTATTTTCCCCACTGAGTGATGCTGAATGTGACAATAAGGTACAGAACAAATAATGAACACCGATAAGTAAAAGTTGAATTACTGCATAATGGCCATATTTTACCATTGATATTTCTGCAAACCACTCACAGACATGAGTGGAAGACCCACTGCACATGGTTCTAAATTTATACCTCAGCCCACAGTCAGAATCCATGAATTAGTCTATCTCCATAGAATATTTGATACCCTGGACCTTGGACATCAAGTTCATTGAGTAAAAATTCCTTTTCAATGTTATTAGTACCATGCTCATCACCAAAGGATCTGAACACCTAAAGAAAGCAAAAATGTGCAAAGATGCCTAAAAAAATTCACTCATTGGCCCCTTTATGGGCTGAAACACCAGCATACAGTCCTTCATCCTTTATGAAAGCCCGGCAATCTCTACATCTTTATCCAGCAGGGTTTCACTCAAAATAGAGAGAAAGGGCATTTTTCTCAAATATCACCACTCTTTGCACTCAGACCCCAGCAGGGAACACTTAACTGAGAAGTATCTGAAAATCAGTGTTGTTGCCATTGTCCACTCACTGGGATTGACTGAGCAAGCTGCCTGGTTCTTGAAGCCCAGAGCTGTCTTTCTCGGGTAAGGTGAATCTACTCTGGCTTGTCCATTTTTACCCTTCTATGAAACTCCAGAGTTTTATCTACCCTTCTCCAACTTCAAAAGTTGCCCTAGGTTTTCTTGCACAAATTCTTTTCAGCTGGCTGGGAGGGGATTCCATGACAAACTCTCTCCAATTCAAATATAAGCAGTTTTCTGGATCTACTGTTAATCCTTTTGGTTTTATTTCCTCATGGTAATACACTTCTCCCTGAATTTTCTATAAGAAGCGCTTGAGCATGCAGTTATTTCTATCTTAAAGGTTTGAGTCTCATAAGGACTAGAATCATAGAACCACAGGGTTAGAAGGGACCACAAAGCTCATCTAGTGTAACCTCCTGCCAAGATGCAAGATTTATTGGGTCTGAACCATCCAAGACAGATGGCTATCCAACCTCCTTTTGAAAACCTCCAGTGAAGGAGTTTCCTCAAACTCCCTAGGCAGTCTGTTCCATTGCCCTACTGTTCTTACAGTTAGGAAATTTTTTCTGAGATTTAATCTAAATCTGCTATGCTGTATCTTGAACCAATTACCTTTTGTCCTGCCTTCTGTGGCAAGAGAGAACAACATTTCTTCATCTTTTTTGAAGTGTCTGAAGACTGCTATTATGTTCCCCCCTTAATCTCCTCTTTTCCGAACTAAACATACCTCAGTTCCTTCAGCCTTTGCTCATATGGCTTACATTCCATCCCTTTGATCATCCTTGTCACTCGCCTCTGGATCCTTTCCAGTTTCTCCACATCCTTTCTATACATTGGTGACCAACTAGACAAGATGCTTTCAGTCTAGATAGCTGGTTGGGAAGGGTCTATTCAGGACAATGAGCCATTAGGAAAAACAATAGGCCTTAGGAAAAGTTTATCCTCCATGTGGTGAGCCTTCCTGAGAAGGCTACAGACAGCTTGTAAATAATGGCTGCAGTGACTCTAGAAGGACATGTGACCAGGCCACATGATTCTGGACTTCATCTTGGAATGTCAGTATTTTTCCACAAACTGGTCTGGGAACCAAGTTTTGAAACAAAGGGTTCCCACCATATGCTAAAGCAGAGGTGGGCAAACTGCAGCCTATGAGTCACATCCGGCCCGCAGGACCCTCCTGCCCGGCCCTTGAGCTCCCGGTCAGGGAGGCCCTCCCCTGCTGTCCTCCCTCCCCCAAAGCCTCAGCTCGCCACGCCACCAGTGCTCTGGGTGGCGGGGCTGCGAGCTCCTGCCAGGCAGCACAGCTGCAAGAGTCAGTGGCCTGCCCCAGTGCTCTCGATTGCATGGCAGTGTGGCTGGCTCTGGTCCGGCGGTGTGGCTGTCATTCCTGGTGCTCTGAGCGGCATGGTAAGCAGGTGGGGAGGAGGGGGCAAGGAGCAGGGGGCAGTTGGATGGGGTGAAGGTTCTGGGGAGGGGCAGTCAGGAGATGGGGAACAGAGGGGGTTGGATAGGCGTGGGAGTCCCATGGGGCCTGTCAGGGGGTGGGGCTGTGGATAGGAGGTGGGGCAGCCAGGGGACAGGGAGAAGGGGGGATTGGATGGGGGTGGTGTTTGGGGGGCGGTTAGGGGCAGGGGGTCCTGGGAGAGGGCGGTCAAGGGACAAGGAGCAACGGGGGTTGGATGGGTCGAGGGTTCTGAGGGGAGCAATCAGGGGGCAGGAAGTGGGAGGGGGCGGGGGGCGGTCTGTTTGGGGAGGCACAACCTTCCCTACCCAGCCCTCCACACAGTTTCGGAACCCCGATGTGGCTCTTAGGCCAAAAAGTTTGCCCACTCTGTGTGTGAAAGGAGCCCAGGTTGGTGGGTCAGAGGGCTTAGTGGTACCCCAGTTCCAGATGGCACCCCAGGGAGAACCCATCACAGCCATCCTCTGTGTGGACCAGTACTAAAGGGGGATGAGACACACACACTTTTGCTGGGAGTTTCCCAGATACTTGCTGGTAGCAAAGGAATGGTGAGACTCAGGAATCTTGGCTTCCATTCCAAATTTTAGAGAGGACTGTACTCTAGTGGGTACAAACTATTCTGGCCATTCCCTCTCTACAACATTTCTCCCTACCTTTTTTCCATCCTTGGCTGTCAGACTAGTCCTATTCTTCTTACCAAACAACCCTAGGCTCACCCCTCTGGACTTTCCATCCCAGTCTCCCCCAAACCCTCAGTAAGTCTCCTTGTACAGCCAGTTCCATTCTCCCTGCCACCCCACTCCCAATTTCTATCTCCTTCCCACTCCCTCATTAGTCTCCTGTATACTTTCCGCAATCCCACATCCTTCCACTGCACATCTGATTCTTGTCTTTTCTGCATTCAGATTAGGCAACTTCCTCCTCTATGCTGTTGTGGCTGAGCACAGGAGAGATTGGCTTCCTGCTTTCATTTCAGGTGGCCAGACTTAGACCCAGCACTGCAAAGAGCAGCCTAGTGCTGGTATTGTAGGACATGCTCAGCCCAGGCTAGAGCATACTCAGTACACATGGAATCTTCAGATAATTTACCTGCAGATATCTATAAGAAGTCTCTACTGAGCATCTGACACCTGGGATTTTTCAGATGCTTAGAACATAGCTGAAGTTGAGAAGATTTATGAGGACATTTCTGCTACAAAGGCCAACTCCCCGCCAAATTTCAGAGCTTCCCCTTCTCCCTCACAAGCAGGGGGACACTAGAACTTTTCAAAGTCACAAGAATATTTTGACATGGACAAAACAACTTCTTTTTTCCTAGTCTCATTCTCAGAACAATTGAACCATTTTGGCTGCAGTTTTCTTTAAAAATTTAGCTTGATTCAGATACCCAGTATGGATAACTTCAGCCCAAATGGTTAAAATTTGGCAGTTATAAGCAACTGAAAACAGGGTCTTATAATGGAAAATGTCAGGCAACCTTAATGATACACAATGGTACCAGACTCACTATAATAAATATTTAGTTTAAGAGGACATGAATCGCTGTTTCAAAGAGTTATAAATATGACATCTGCAAGGCAGTTCTTTCAAGTATTAAACCATAAAGAATTTAGGCACATTCTTGAATGGAATTACTTTTGAGAATCAGTAAGTGCTGCTGTTGAAAAGCATGTGGCCAGTATAGCACCATAGATAATAGATATTATTTATTATGTTAGTTAATCAGCTAGTAGATTTGTTTGAAAAAAGCAGCACACTGAATTTTCCTCAGAAAAGTTAAAATCTGTGGGTTGGACATCTGAATGACTAATATACTATGAAGAACTAAGGAAAAATGTTTTCCAGCACCCACTCAGGGGCATAATATAAAAGATTTTTTAAAATACAGGCAATCTTAACTAACAAGTTAGGGTACAGATAATTTTGCAAGTCTCCCGTATGACCGTTCTGCTGAATTACTCCTCAAAAAGAACGACAACCCAACACTAGATATTTATAATCTTTTTATGATTGACTCACCATCCAAAAAACAAGCATAAGAAGGAAAAACTAAGAAAATATAAGGAAAACTGCTGCTAATTTTTTTGGCTTCCATTTGACAAAGTATTGAAGAAAGAGTTGGATGTAGACAACTGTTTCTGGAGCTAAGTCTGCACTATATATTGGCTAAGAAAATTGGAAACTTTGTCATGGCCCTCAAAAGAGTAGGGATTGATGCAAACAACAGTCTTACAAATATGAACAGCCAGTGTCTCAACCTCTACTAAGGAAATGACTAAACTTCTGGTGAAATGTGCCTTGACCCTCCTCCAAGTTCCTCAAGAGCATCTGTGCAATCTGCATGTTCAGAAGATGGTTTAATACACCTTAAAAGCCAGAAACTGATGGTTTGGACATTCGCAGACCCTTGACAACAAATAGATTTATTTGATCTGAAACTTCTTTGCGAGAGACTAATACAGCTTGCTGCTTGTTAGAAGAGAGTGTCAAAACTTTATGAGCCAATATTCCTGGACTCAAGATCACTATACAAAAGGATTTGAATCACCTAGCCTAAAAGTAGTAAAAGTGAAAAATACAAAACGCAAAAAAAGAAAAAGATCACTAAGAGTGTGAAGTAAATCCAGTTTCTTTTGACATTAAAATGTTTTCTGACATACAACAATTTTTCAAAATATTTCCTGAAACAGGAGCCTTCTCTCTGAATCCCAAGAAGATGTAAAAATCAAAAGCTTCAACAATTCAGTTTTGTCCACTGATAGACACACACTCTTGTTTCCTTTAAATTAATCAGCAAAGCTAATTAATGTCAGCTAATAATTCCATGCCAGAGGTCTGACATATGTGCTCAAAACACTGAGTAGAGAAAAATCTGGATTCACCTGTGAGTTGTTTTCTGGTAATCTAACAGTCTCTACAGTAGGCATTCTTCTTTACCTTATAAACCAAACTCAGACCAGACCTTTGGCCCTAAGTCAGGATTTAGTACCATGTCTCAAGAAGAACTCTCCAGAAAAATAAATTCCAGAGCTAAAAATATATATTGTGTCATGCACAAAAAATCACATTAAAATAACATTATTAAGACTGCAAAGTCAAGTATTCAAAAGTTAGGAAATGCCACCATTAAAGTTGCCTGTACATGGCCCCTAGAGAATATGCATTATGATACAGTCTAATTACCTTAACATACTATTTTCTCAACAGGACCCATATCTCATTCACTGCACAGAAAGGATGGTACTCACTTAGTGAGTAACAATTCAATATTCGGTTTTATCCTCACAGTTCAATGTGGATCCCCATGCCTTATTTACTGCACACTATTCTAACCCATCTTGGAAGACAAAATTATTAATTAATTTTCTATGGTGCTTATCACTATAATAGCAGAGTGCTACACAAATACTAATATATTTATTTTCACAACACCTCTCTGCAATTAGGGGATATTATTATCGTCATTTTAAAGATGGGGAACTGAGACAAAGATTAGGGTCAGGTTAAAAGTACCCATTAATTTTGGATGTCCATTTGAGACACTAAACACCTGATTTTTCAGAGTACTGGGCATTATAAAGTACTTTACATGTTTAAAGAACAGCTCCCATTGATTTCAGTTGCAGTATGACTACTCAGCATTTGTTCAAATCAGAATCTAGGGTCTCAAGACAGGCACCCAGAAAGACTGCCCCATAAAGTGTGCCCCAGCACTCGCTTCCAGTCTCCTACCCCCAGCTCAAACTCTGAGACTTCCTGCCCACCCAGTCCAAGTCTCCATCCCCACCTCAAACTGGGAGAGGGATAGCTCAGTGGTTTGAGCATTGGCCTGCTAAACCTAGGGTTATGAGTTCAATCCTTGAGGGGGCCACTTAGGGATCTGGGGCAAAATCAGTACTTGGTCCTGCTAGTGAAGGCAGGGGGCTGGACTCTTGATGACCTTTCAAGATCCCTTCCAGTTCTAGGAGATTGGTATATCTCCGATTATTACCTAATCTCAATCACATTGTGTCTCTCCACATCATCAGCCTCCAGTCCTGTCTCTCTTCCATTCCTCAACCTCCTTATCATAGAATATCAGGGTTGGAAGGAACCTCAGGAGATCGCCTAGTCCAACCCCTGCTCAAAGCAGACCAATTCCCACTTTGTCAAGTCTGACCTTAAAAACCTCTAAGGAAGGAGATTCCATCACCTCCCTAGGTAACCCATTCCAGTGCTTCATTATCCTCCTATTGAAAGTTTTTCCTAATATCCAACCTAAACCTCCCCCACTGCAACTTGAGACCATTACTCCTTGTTCTGTCATCTGCTACCACTGAGAACAGTCTAGATCCATCCTCTTTGGAACCCCTTTCAGGTAGTTGGAAGCAGATATCAAATCCCCCTCATTCTTCTCTTCTGCAGACTAATAATCCCAGTTCCCTCAGCCTCCTCAGAAGGCATGTGCTCCAGCCCCTAATCATTTTTGCTGCCCTCCTCTGGACTCTTTCCAATTTTCCATATTCTTTTTGGTATGCGGGCCCAAAACTGGACACAGTACTCCAGATGAGGCCTCACTAATGTTGAATGGAGGGGAATGATCACATCCCTCGATCTGCTGGCAATGCTCCTACTTATACAACCAAAAATGCCGTTAGCCTTCTTGGCAACAAGAGCACACTGTTGACTCATATCCAGCTTCTCGTCCACTGTAACCCCTAGGTCCTTTTCTGCAGAACTGCTGCCTAGCCATTTGGTCTCATCTGTAGCAGTGCATGGGATTCTTCCGTCCTAAGTGCAGGACTCTGCACTTGTCCTTGTTGAACCTCAATAGGCTTCTTTTGGCCCAGTCCTCTAATTTGTCTAGGTTCCTCTGTATCCTATCCCTACCCTCCAACATATCTACCACTCCTCTCAGTTTAGTGTCATCAGCAAATTTGTTGAGGGTGCCGTCCATGCCATCCTCCAGATCATTATTGCCAACTAGACATGGAGCCATTGATCACTACCCATTGAGCCCGATGATCTAGCCAACTATCTATCCACCTTGTATTCCATTCATCTAACCCATACTTCTTTAACTTGCCAGCAAGAATACTGTGGGAGACCGTATCAAAAGCTTTGCTAAAGTCAAGGAATAACACGTCCACTGCTTTCCCTTCATCTACAGAGCCAGTTATCTCATCATAGAAGGCAATTAGGTTAGTCAGACATGACTTGCCCTTGGTGAATCCATGATGACTGTTCCTGATCACTTTTCTCTCTTCTAAGTGCTTCAGAATTGATTCCCTGAGGACCTGCTCCATGATTTTTCCAGGGACTGAGGTGAGGCTAACTGGCCTGTAGTTCCCCAGATCCTCCTACTTCCCTTTTTCCAGTCATCTGGGACCTCCCCCAATCGCCATGATTTTTCAAAGATAATGGTCAATGGCTCTGCAATCACATCTGCCAACTCCTTTAGCACCTCGGTTGTAGCGTATCTGGCCCATGGATTTGTGCTCGTCCAGCTTTCCTAAATAGTCCCAAACCACTTCTTTCTCCAAAGAAGGCTGGTCACCTCCTCTCCGTGCTGTGGTGCCCAATGCAGCAGTCTGGGAGCTGACCTTGTTTGTGAAGACAGAGGCAAAAAACAGCATTGAGTACATTAGCTTTTTCTACATCCTCTGTCACCAGGTTGCCTTCCTCATTCAGTAAGGGGTCCACACTTTCCTTGACTTTCTTCTTGTTGCTAACATACCAGAAGAAACCCTTCTTGTTACTCTTAACATCTCTTGCTAGCTACAACTCCAACAAGGCCTGGTCTACACTGGGCGGGGTGTCGATGTAAGATATGCAACTTCAGCTACTGTAATACCGTAGCTGAAGTCGACGTATCTTATTCCGACTTAACTCCTGTCCTCACGGCACGGGATCAACGGCCACGGCTCCCCCATCGACTCCGCTACCACCACTCATTCCGGTGGAGTCCCGGAGTCGACGGGGAGCGATATATCGATCGCCAATAAATCGATCACTACCCACCAATACGGCGGGTAGTCTGGACGAACCCCAAGTGTGATTTGGCCTTCCTGATTTCACTCCTTCATGCCTGAGCAATATTTTATAGTCCTCCCTGATCATTTGTCCAATCTTCCACTTCTTGTAAGCTTCTTTTTTGTGTTTAAGATCAGCAAGGATTTCATTGTTAAGCCAAGCTGGTCATCTGTCATATTTATTATTCTTTCTAGGTATCGGGATGGTTTCTTCCTGCAACCTCAATAAGGATTCTTTAAAATACAGCCAGCTCTCCTGAACTCCTTTCCCCCTCATGTTATTCTCCCAGGGGATCCTGCCCATCAGTTCCCCGAGGAGTCAAAGTCTGCTTTTCTGAAGTCCAGGATCCCTATTCTGCTGCTCTCCTTTCTTCCTTGTGTCAGGATCCTGAACTCAACCATCTAATGGTCACTGCCTCCCAGGTTCCCATCCACTTTTGCTTCCCCTACTAATTCTTCCCTGTTTGTGAGCACCAGGTCAAGAGCTCTGCCCCTAGTTGGTTCCTCCAGCATTTGCACCAGGAAATTGTCCCCTACACTTTCCAAAAACTTCCTGGATTGTTTGTACACCACTGTATTGCTCTCCCAGCAGATACCAGGGCGATTGAAGTCCCCCATGAGAACCAGGGTCTGTGATCTAGTAACTTTTGTTAGTTGCCAGAAAAAAGCCTCGTCCACTTCATCCCCCAGTCTGGTGGTGTACAGCAGACTCCCACCATGACACCACTCTTGTTGCTCACACTTCTAAAACTTAATCCAGACACTCTCAGGTTTTTCTGCAGTTCCATACTGAAGCTCTGAGCAATCATGCTGTTCTCTTACATGTAATGCAACTCCCACACCTTTTCTGCCCTGCCTGTCCTTCCTGAACAGTTTATATCCATCAATGACAGTACTCCAGTCATGTGAGTTATCCCACCAAGTCTCTGTTATTCCAATCACACCATAGTTCCTTGACTGTGCCAGGACTTCCAGTTCTCCCTACTTGTTTCTCAGGCTTCTTGCATTTGTGTATAGGCACTTATGATAACTTGCTGATCGCCTCACTTTCTCAGAATAAGATAGGAGTCTTCTTCTCTTGCGCTCTCCTGCTCATGATTCCTCCCAGTACCCCATTGTCTCAATCTACTCCTCAATTCCCCATCTCCTACTCCAGATCCTGCTCCTGTCCCCTCTGCACTCAAATCAAACAGTTTATTGATCCATGAGATCACAGGAGAGACAGTCTTCCTGCTTTCAGTTCTGATGCCCAAATCCCAGAGCTGAAACTGCAGGGAAAGTCCTGCTCAGCCCTGGACTGCTGTGTACTCAGAGAGGATGGAAACTTAGGAGATGCTAGCTGTGAAGCTCTAGTGAGACCTTACTGAGCACATATGAAGTGTGATTTTTTTTTTAAAAGCCTTATAACATGGCCAAATTTGGGCAGATTTTCAAAGGGCTGGCAAAAAGCATATGCCTGATAAAAAGCACATCCGTACCAATTTTCAAGCCCCCACCATAAAGCACAGAGATGCTAGTGTTTCTAAAAAGGACAAGAATTTTTCTCGAATCTTCTTCTTCTGGGAAACGGATGATACTTTTGTCTGAAATTTTCAAAAAAAAAAGTTCAGCCTGAAGCAAACATCTAGTGTAGAAAATTTCATCCCAAATGACTGAAACTTGGCAAAGTTATGAACACCTGAAATCTTACAACAGGAAATGTCACGCAACCTTAGTAATACTTGGTGCTACAAGCCCTGCCTATAATAAAAGTTAAAAACTAATATTCAGTTCAAATAATTTACAACAAACCATTGAAAAGAAAGGTTAATGGATTTCACAAAAGAAAATCAAACCCTATACCCTTCTAAAATTCCTTAACAAGGAAGTAATTGCCATAAACAATCTGGACACAAAGAGTGATTCTCCAAGGAAGGGTCAGGCTTTTAGACATGGAGCACCCAAGAAAAAAACTTCACATGTAAAACCAAATTTCCCCTTACCTGGATCCTCCAAATATGATCATTTCAATAAGTGGGTATAGAAAGCAACAAAATCGCCACTTTCTAACTTATGCTATTCTACTTCTTTAGGATGTTCTAGATTTTGTCAAAATGATAGGAATATTGCTTCTGTCCTCTCTAAGACAGTGGTTCTCAAAGCCAGTCTGCCGCTTGTTTAGGGCCAATGGGGGCTGCGGGAAGGGTGGCCAGCATATCCCTCAGTCAGCACCGCTTCCCACAGCGCCCCTTGGCCTGGAGCAGCGAACTGCAGCCAGAGGGAGCCACGATCAGCTGAACCTGCGGACACGGCAGGTAAACAAACCAGACCGACCTGCCAGGGGCTTTCCCTGAACAAGTGGCAAACCAGCTTTGAGAACCACTGCTCTAAGTTATGATGTTGACCTTGGCAATGACGACCGCAAGAACTACCATTTCATGAAACAGAGGGTCTACCAAATGCTGAAATCTGTCTGAATAAAATTATAGCAAATACAAAAGTTACTTTCAATGAGAAGAGGTAAACAGCTACTGACTGAGGACACTAGAATTTTGGCTTTATGAAGGCTTGGACTTTGGCTTTATGAAGGTTTCATTAGGGCAATCTGCATATTATCAGAGAGCTAAAGATGGTGGCACTTAAGAATCTGGTCATGTCATGATAATTAGATAGTCTCCTTTGTTTCTTTCAGTTCAATACACTTGCAGTTGCAAACTCTTGTGTTTTCCAAGTTAGTCTTGATCCTCAAGCCATTCTGCAAAACTATAGGACAGTGGGTCACAACATTTTTTAATGGCAACCCCTTTCACACTGCAAGCCTCTGTGTGTGACCCCTCTAATAAATTAAACACCCTTTTTAATATATTTAACACCACTATAAATGCTCGAGGCAAATGGGGTTTAGGGTGGCGACTGACAGCTCATGACCCCCATGTAATGACCTCCCGACTCCCAGTTTGAGAACCCCTGTTCTAGGATATCTTTCCTTTGGCTAACTTTCATTGCTTTAATAGATTCCATGTCAGAAGGGACCTTTGTAATTAGCTAATCTGATCTGCTGCATAATATAAACCACAGAACTTCCAGAAAATAATTCCTAGAACATATCTTTTAGAAAAAAATCCATTCTTGACTTTGAAATTACCATGATGAAGAATCTATTATAACCCATGGTAAAGACTTCCTTTGGTTAATTCCCCTCACTATTAAAAATTTACACCTTATTTCCAGCCTGAATTTGTCTAGCTTCAACTTAAAGCCATTGGATCATGTTACATCTTTTCTGCTAGACTGACTTGTGCGAGATTGATGTCAGCCTACCTGGCCTACAATTACATGGGTCATCTCATTTACCCTTTTGAAATATTGGCACATTAGCTTTCTTCCAGTCTACAAAAACTTCTTCAGTGATCCAAAACTTATTGAAAATCAACTTAAATGGTGCAATGAGCTCCTTAACCCACTCTTTTAAAACTCTCAGATGCAAGTATTCTAGCCCCTCTCTGGCGTAACTGTCTAATTTTAGTACCAGTTGCTTAACATGTTCATTGGCTACTGCTGAAGTAAAAAATATTTCATCATCATACAATATGAACGCATCATCTCTTTTCCAAAAAACAGAGCAGCAATCAGGATGGATAAAAATCAACAATTAAAAAAAAAAATTTAAAAAAAAATCAGATTTTATTTAAATCAGATTTTTTTGATAAAATGCTTTTTGAGGGGAAAAAACCTATCTAAAGAGAGTTTTAATTAAGATACATTAAAGCTCAACAATATCTCATCATGGAATAGGGATTATAAATTCTAATTCTACAGTATGAGACAATATATTCATGTATATAATATATTCCTTTGCGACCAGGGGCTGCTAACAGGAAGTTTCGCAAGGGAGTTCTCCAGGTGAAGGAGGAGCGAATACAGCATCGGTGCGGACTGTGTACTGTGGCTGGCAGTTGGAGGCTGTGAGCTTCAAAGGAAAGTTTGAAAGCTAGAAGCATCTGGTAATTGGCTGAGCCTTAATCAGTGGGCGGGGCATTCACTCAGGCCAGGGCTTTATAAAGCCGCGCACAAGCAACCAGGGGCTGCTAACAGGGAGTTTCGCAAGGGAGTTTGGCAGGGGAGTGGGAAGGGAGCAAGGGTCCCTTGTCGGTCCTATCTGTGCCCCTTTAATCCCCTTAAAACCTATACACCAAACTACATCCAAAACCTCTTTCTTTAAACCACTCTTTCATTAACTAGGAGACAATGCAGGCAGAAGCCCAGCAGCAGAGTGGGAGCTATCGAGTTTATTGCGCTGAGTGTAGCTTGTATAATTACCTGCCCTGTGGGCAGGTGGCGTATGTGTGCAGTCGGTGCAAGGAGCTCCTGGCCCTCAGAGACCACACACAGACTTTGGAGGCCAGAATGGCAGAACTGGAGGAGCTAAGAGAGGCAGAGAGGTATAGTGATGAGGCTTTCTGGGATACTGTAGAATTGTCCCACCTCCGGTCAGACAGCCCCTGCACTGTTGAGGAGGAAGAAAGGCCCAGGGAAGCAGAGCAGTCAATGGGAGCAGAGGAGAGGAAAAACTTCCCATAGGTTGGGACCCTCTCTTCCAGATGGTGCTGGGGCGTTGCCTCTCGCGACTGAGGTTTACCTCCCTGGGGGAGGATAATACTCCAGTTTCTAGGAAAAGGGCAGGAGTTAGTAATGGGAGATTCGATCGATTAGAAAACGTAGGCATAAGCTGGGTTTGTGATGACAAGGAGAACCGTATGGTGACTTGCCTGCCTGGTGCGAAGGTTGCAGATCTCTCGAGGCATCTAGACAGACTTCTGTGTAGTGCTGGGGAGGAGCTGGTGTGTCAAGGTACATGTAGGTACCAATGACATAGGGAAAGAGTAGGAGAGATGTCCTGGAAGCCAAATTTAAAGCTGCTAGGGAAGAGACTGAAATCCAGGACCTCTGTGGTGCATTCTCAGAAATGCTCCCAGTTCCACGAGCAGGGCCAGGTAGGCAGGCAGAGCTTCAGAGTATCAATGCGTGGATGAGACGATGGTGTAGAGAGGAGGGGTTTACGTTCATTAGGAACTAGGGGAAACTTTTGGATAGGGGAGCCTATACAGGAGAGATGGGCTCCACCTAAACCAAAGTGGAACCAGACTGCTGGCACTAAACATTAAAAAGGTTGTAGAGCAGTTTTTAAACTAGGAGATGGGGAAAGCCAACTGCTCAGAAGAGCATGTGGATCGGACACAGACTTCTCTTTAGGGGGAGGTTCTGATTGTAGGAGAATCTCCAGGTTATAATCAGAGCAAAGGATGGAGAGGAATGTAAGGGCAGATCAGATGATAAACAGTCACCATTAAAAAAGAATCTGGCACATCAAAAAAAGGGCAGACAAACAAACAGGACAAGTTTGGAAAGTGCTTACCAGTATCACAAATGCTAGAAGCTCAGGAGTTACAGCCCTGAGTGCTCCTACCACCACTGGACCACTTTGGTCTTCACTTTCCACAGTTCCTCTCTAGTTCCTCTTTCAGGCCCTGGTACTTCTCCAGCTTCTCATATTCATTCTTCCTGAATGTTGCTGTCACTTGGCACCATAAGTAGATAGGTAAGGGTTAATTTTCTTTTACCTGTAAAGGGTGAACAAAGGGAACCAAACACCTGACCAGAGGACCAATCAGAGAACTGGATTTTTTAAAAGTCAGGGGCGGGAATTGTGTACTCTGGGTCTTTTGTTTCTCCCGGCTATGGAGGAAACAGCTTTCCTGCTAACTCCTATTTCTTTAAAATTCCCTACAAAGTGTGAGTACAAAGGCAACAAGGCAAATAGGCTGTTATATGCTTTGTGTTGTATTTACATGTGTGTTGTACTGTGCTGGACTGGTTTAATTGGGCTATCTTTTAAATCAGACTGTTTATTCATATTTTCTTATAAGCAAGAGCCTGTATTGATTTCTTAATGCAGTATTATTGTTTTGTATTTTCTTTCTTTTTTATATAAAGTTTTTTTTTAAAACCTGGTTTCTTTTCCTAGAGGTTTTTAGAATTTCTGTACTCTGGTGAGGCTACAGGAAAGGGGGGAGGGAAAATCTCTTTATATTAGCTTTACTAGATTTGAAACAGGCATCGCCTCAGGGGAAGGGTTCTCCCTCTTTGTTTTTTCTTCAAGGAGTTAAGTACTGCATCGCCCTGGGCTCACCCAGGGAGGGGGAAGCTTGGTTTTGCATTCAAGGAGTTAAGGAACTCAGATAACGAGGAGACCAGGGGGGAGGAACTTGTTTTCCCGTTTGAGATAGGGAGACCCAGGGGTCTGGGTCTTGGGGGTTCCTCCCAGGGAAAGTTGGGGAGGCCAGAGAGGGGTCCCCCCAAGGAATTTGGGGAACCCAGGCTGATAAGAGCCTAAATCTTATCTGGTGGCAGCGAAGTAAAATCCAAGCTGGGTATGAGCTTGGGGGAGGTTCACAGTAAACACTCAGATGTTGAACTCTAAGTCCAGATCATCCCATGCAGGGTCTTGTCTTGCCATGGCACTTCTTCTGCTTGGTCTTCCTCCCATGTCTGCTGCTGCCTCAGGCATTCTCTCAGCAGCTCATCTTGGGGGCCATCTTACTGATGTACTCCTGGATGTTCCGGGTTTCGTCCAGGACAGTGGCTTTGGACGCGCACCAAGCCCCGCCGCCTTCTTTCCGGCTGGTATACAGTCTCTGGGTGTTGGACTTGGGGGTGGAAACCTCCGTTGCATTGTGAGGAGCTTCCGGGTCTTCACATCGGCAGCCTCCATGTCCTCCTTTGGCCAGCTCACTATATACCGGCAGGTATCTGATGACCGACAGGCGCCTATCTGTTGATGGCGTGGATCTTGTTCTTCCCACTGAGCTGGCCTCTTCAGGACCTGTCTTATCCTTTGGTGATACTTGGATGTTGCTGTCTTCCTTGCCTCCTCATCGTGTTTCCATGTGACTGTGGACGCCAAGGGTACTTGTAGCTGGTCTGTATGTCTGCTATGTGGCCCGCTGGTAGTTCCACCCCATCAGTCTTGACTACCTTCCCTCTCTTCACTACCATCCGGCCACACTTCTCCAGTCCGAATGACATCCCGATATCCTCACTGTAGATCCGCGTCAGGTGGATTAGCGAGTCGATGTCTCGTTCATTCTTAGCATACAGCTTGATGTCATCCATGTAGAGGAGGTGGCTGATGGTAGTTCCACTCCTGAACCTTGTACCCGTATCCAGTCCTTGTGATTATCTGGCTGAGGGGTTTAAGCCTATGCAGAACAGCAGCGGGGACAGTGCATCACCTTGGTATATGCCGCACTTGATGGCCACTTGTGCAAGCTGCCTTGAGTTGACTTCCAGTGTTGTCTTCCATAGTCCCATTGAGTTCTTGAGGAAGGTCCTTAGTGTCCTGTTGACTTTGTATAGCGCCAGACATTCACAGATCCACGTGTGCGGCATTGAGTCGTAGGCTTTCCTGTAGTCAATCCAGGCTGTGCTCAGATTGGTCTGTCTAGACCTTGAGTCTTGGCGACTGCTCTATCTATGAGCAACTGGTGTTTTGAGCCTCTGGTGTTGTTCCCAATGCCCTTCTGAGCTGTGCTCATGTACTGGCCCATATGGTCCTGTAGCTTGGCGGCTATGATGCCTGATAGGACTTTCCATGTTGTGGGGAGGCAGGTTATTGGCCGGTAGTTGGACGGTTCTGTCCCCTTGCAGGGTCTTTCATGATCAGCACTGTCCTTCCTTGTGTTAGCCAGTTTGGGTGGGAGCCTGCTGCTAGCAGCTGGTTCATCTGTGCTGCTAGGCGTTCATGCACTGCTGTTAGTTTCTTTAGCCAGTAGGTGTGGATCATGTCTGGTCCAGGTGCTGTCCAGCTCTTCATGTTCTTGACCCGCTGCTGGATGTCTTCTACTGTGATGGTGACTGGTTTCTGTTCTGGGAGATTGCTGTGCTCTGTTCTCAGGTCCTGCAGCCACTTTGCACTGGTGTTATGAGTCTTCTCTTTCTCCCATATGTTCTTCCAGTACTGTTCAGTTTCTGCTGCTGGTGGCTCTGCTGTTATTGTGTTGTTGCACTGCAGTTGGAGTACACCTTGGATGGTTCTTTGGAGAACAGGGCATTTACTTTTTTGGCCTCTGCTTCTCTAGTGTATCTCCTTAGCCTGGTAGCCAGTGCTGTGAGCCTTTGTTTAGCAGTCTCTAGGGCTTCAGATGGAGTCAGGCCCTTGTATTTTTTCAGTAGCCGAGTCTTATCCTTAATCTCTACACCCTTCTGTAGTTCCACCAGCTGACTAACTTCTCTCCGAGTCGCCTTGATCTTATCCTCCAACCTCATTTTCCAGGGTGGGTACATACTGTTGTTCTTCTTGATCGTGTAGCCAAGCATCTCCAGGATTACAGAGGCTGTAGCGTATACCAGTTCATTGGTTTGAGTTATGGTGGTAGTAGGGATTGTCATGAGGGCTCTATTGGCATCTTCTAACATACTATCTGATGGTACTTCTCCACTGAGCCTTGGTAATCGGTCTCGAGGATTGACTGTAGCTAGTTTCTCCATGATCTTATGCCTCATATCAGCTGCTGTGCTCTGCAATGGAGGGGGTGGCAGTGAAGTTTCAGCTTCAGGTGTGGGCTGCACATCCACTTGTTCTTCCAGGTCTTCTTGAGTCTGGGATGTAATGTGGAGTTGGTCTATCTCAAGCTGTGAGAGCAGCTTCCTCTTTACTATGTTTGAAGCGTTGGGTAACTAGCTGTTTCTCAGTAAGTGTGGATGTAGGTCTTTTGTCCATCCATAGTCCCCTCATACGTTTCATATATCCCTCTCATTAGGTCTACTGTTGTAGTAGCATTCCATCAATTCCAGGTTCTCTTGTCTCAACAGGGCCATGAATGGTTTGTTCCAGTGTTTAGCCCACTTATCGTCAGATTGTCCTGGTTCCTCAACATCTGGCGCGGACCTTGTTAATCCGGGGGCGACGTCCGAGCCGGCATGACTCTCCTAGTTCGTGTCACTCTCATTTTGAGGTAGGCAGGTGAAGCGTTAGGGGGTCTTTTGCCCAAGGACCCCTACTGGGAAGTTGGGTACCAACCGGGATTTGAACCCCGGTCTCTCGTATCAAAGGGCGGTCTCCCGTATCAAAGGGCGGCGCTCTTAACCACTACGCTATCCAGTCGCCTGGATATATAAAATACAGTTTTCACAGCTGCCTTCACTTTTCCCTCTACACCAGTTCAAGTATTTTGTGGAATTGTGGCTTTTTGAGAATCTAGTGAAGTGTTTTTAAACAATTTCCAATTATCATTCACGTTTTTCTCATTAAATCCTTCTTCCAGCCGATTTGGCTCATAATTGTTTTCAGAAACTGGCCTTTGAATGGGTGGGTGTGGGTGAGAGAGAGAGAGAGAGAGAAGAAAACAAAATTTACTGGTTTGGACATTATAGCAATGGTTCCACTATAAATAAGGTTGATTTGCACCTTTTAAAAATTGGCCTAAATCCTCTAAAATTGATATGCTTAGTCAGATTCCTTTGAAATTTAATGTGCCTCAGGAAGATCTAGAATAAGATTAGTGACCCTAATGTGGGGTCACTGGAACTAGTGGTTGCGGAGATACAAGTTCTGAAAAAGATAGCCTTTGTACAAAAAGTTTGCACGTGGCCTTTTTCTTTTTTTTTTTTTGGCTCCAAGCTAGAGCTCAAACTATTGTTGCAATGTGTGGCAAAATGGTCTCAAACTGTCAAGTTTTAGCCAAGGTACTGTACGGCACTCACTAAGCCTTTGGAGACCCAAACTGTAAACAGTATATAAGAACATGTTCACTTCTTCACTTAAGTAGTTGTGCAGTCTGGAAGGATTACAGCAGTGGTTCTCAAACTGCTGTACTGGTGACCCTTTTCACATAGCAAGTGACTGAGTGTGACCCCCCCTTATAAATTAAAAACACTTTTTAATATATGTAACACTATTATAAATAATGGAGCCAAAGCAGGGTTTGGGGTGGAGGCTGACAGCTTGCAATCCCCATGTAATAACCTCAAGACTCCCTCAGAGGCCCCGATTCCCAGTTTGAGAACCTCTCAATTACAGTGTGCACGCACCAATAAAGAAAAAAAAAACGCGAGAAGGTTTCTATGCAGCCATTTTATGCTTGCCTAGAGTTGTTTGAGAGAATTTCCAATAGCATTGTCCCTGACATTGACGTTACAATCTGAATATTTGCAGACCTGTGCAATAAAGATTTAATAACTCATATTACTTGCTACAAGTTGTCTCTGTTACAACATACCATTTGTATTTTAAGCAGAAGTTTACTGTGAAGACGACAGAATATAGTAAGCAGCCAGTCTAACCAAACCTTTTTGTTACATCAAGTGAGGAAGAGCCAGAAAAAGAAGATAAGCATATCTGAAAGAGGGCAGAGTTAAGGCTGCATGAACTACCTTAATTGCGCATTTCCTGGTTTTCAGCTGCAAGGGGATGAAATACACCCAGAAATCTTAACTCAGCATTAACATAATTTTTTTGCTGTTGAATTATAAATTTTATCAAGTCATGATCACTAATACTTAAGCTACTGTTAATTTTTAATTCTGTAATAAGTTCCTCTTTATCGGTCAAGATGAGGCACAATATTGCATTGCCTTGTGTTAGATGCAATCGGTTTTGAGTTAAGAAATCATCTATAATATTAAGAAATTCTAAAGATGCTTTAATATTGGCAGTACATCACTCAAACTGCAGGATCATGCAGTTTTTTGTCTACACATTATAGATAGTTGCTTAAGAAGCCAATCAGCCAGTTACCTAGTGCGATGTGGTGGACTTGGCGACTCATGGGAGGGACACAAAGATGGGCACCAGCTAAAGGGGGCACATGACCTCCCCACTTAACCCCTCCCCCACATGACTCCTCCCCATCCGGCTCCCAGCCCAGGCCCGGGCGCTCTTCCCATCCCCTCCACATCCCATGTTACCGGGGTGGTGGTGGTGGTGGGGGAAACGTTGTCCTCCCGCTAGGCCAGATACTGATTTCAGGTGAAAGGAGGGCAACCCCATGCCAGCAGCTCCTCTGGCACAGCTGTACTGCCCCCAGCTTTTCCACATAGCTGCATCTCCTGAGGTCAGCACAGCCCTGCCAGAGGACAGGGCTGGGGGCAGTACAGGTACAGCCACGCCAGAGTAGCTGCCAGCTCAGGGTGCTGGCTCCTGGGAGTGTTGGGCCCACATTCTGCTCTTTTTGCCACTGCGGTTCCCAACAGAGCCCTGCATTTCTGAAACACAGAGCTCTCCCAAGAACCACAGCGGTGAAAGGAGCAGAAGGTCGCTGGAACCTCCTCCGGCACAGCTTTACCGGTACTGCCCCCAACCCTGTCCTCCGGCACAGCTGTGCAGACCCCAGGAGACGCAGCTGCGTGGAAGAGCTGGGGGCAGTGGCCTCACGTTCCGCTCCTTTCACTGATGCAGTTCGCAGCTGAATGTGCCCCTCCTCCCGCCCCAGGCATCTGGGGAGGGGCATGTGACCCTCCTTGACGCTCCCAGGTGGCGTCTTCCAGCAGACCCCCAAAAATACCCCATCTTGTGTTTTATCAGTTAGGAGATAGAAGAAAATATCCTGGAATGCTTATGGATGTGAGCAGTTAGTGACTCAGACATAGTAGTGCCATTTTTGACAGAGTGCTGCTCCACATCCTCTCTTGCCCACTCAAACTCTTTATTCCTCACAAGGTATATAATTTCCTTTAAAGACTAGTGTCTCAGATTTAGAAAAAAAATATAGGAGCACTATCGACAATTCTGATAGACTAATTATTTTTTTGCTCAGTTCCACATAGCAGAAGCATGAGAGTAAATTCCAAATCTGGTATTAGACTGAAATTATCATCTGTGCCGACCAATATCAGATGCTACATTTCTGGCAAATAAGTTTCCACTACCAACGTCTTTCCAACAGTAAATTACTTCCTTAGAACCACAGAGCACATAACAATGTATCTTAAAAAAAAAACTTTTAAGAGTTTTCTTATTCACATGGTAATTCATTCATTGAAAAAAATGTATTATTCTCAACATTCATCTGGGAAGTTTTAAACTACTATAACACCCTAATGGCAACAACAATATAGCCTAGATTACCAGAACACCTTCATGCGACCTCCAAGAATGTTGTGGACCTTTTTAGGGAGTACTCTTGATTGTTAACATTAGAGACCTATGTCAGATTAGTTCTTGAGAAGATGAAAATAAAAACAAAAACTCTAAATTAGTTCCCCACCTCCACCAAAAATGTAAATCAAAAATGAGAAATGTAGATAATTTAGATGATACTTCCTCTCCCTCTTCCTTCTGCCCAATGCCCCACTACAAAACAAGTTTTCTGATAAGCATGTGGGATACTCAGTATCTTAATTGTTTTTGATTAAGACAGACATGACATTTTGAATTCTGAAAGTCTTTTCAAACCCAAATATCAGACGGGTAGCCGTGTTAGTACAGATCTGCAAAAGCAGCAAAGAGTCTTGTGGCAGCTTATAGACTAACAGACATTTTGGAGCATAAGCTTTCGTGGGTGAATACTCACTGCATGCATCCGATGAAGTGAGTATTCACCCACGAAAGCTCATGCTCCAAAATGTCTGTTAGTCTATAAGGTGCCACAGGACTCTTTGCTGCTTTTTCAAACCCAGTCATTAACATATAAAAATTACTTATTTGATATTTTATATTGACATACAAGGCAAGATATAACTATCAGAAGAATAAAATAAACTATTAAAGCTGCACACCTAATTTATTGTTTCAACAAACAATAACCATTATTAAGTGAGGGATCATAAAACATCAGATACAGGGTATATATCATCTCTCAGAAAAAGGAGAAAGAGAATAAAACAAAACACAGCACTAGTGAAAACACCATGCAAAACATTTATTTAGGAGATACTTTGCAGTTTAACATTTAAGTGGAAAAAAAGGGTTATTAACCTATTCCATAACTTTTTCTTTGAGATGTGTTGCACATGTTCGTTTCGCTCTTGTCTGTGCATGTGAACCCAGTGTATGGCCATAGGAACCTTTTTCCCTGAATGATACCCATTGGACAATTTGAGTGCCCTCTGCTGACGCACGCCACTGCATGCAGTTATAAAAGGGCAGAGTCACACCCAGCACTCTCTCAGTTCCTTCTTGCCAGAACTTCAGTACAGAGGGGTAGGAAGGCAGATTGTGGAAAAGACATGTGCAACACCTTGCGAAGAACAGTTATGGAACAGGCTAATAACCATTTTTCTGTTTAGAGTGACCCACAAGCTGTGAAACAGGAGATAGGATAAAGTTTGGAGAACAACTCATTCAACTCTAGCATCATCTCTCAAGTCCTAAGTAATGGCATAATGGGAAGCAAACGTGCGGACTGAGAACCAGTTACCCTATAACAACTTTTCAGAATTGTAATATGTGCTAGAAAAGCTGCAGTTAAATTCTGATCTCATCAAATGAGTTGTGACTCAGCTTGGTGGGGTGACATTAGCTAGGTCATAGTACATGAGTATACATGAGATTATCCAAGAGGAATTTCTCTGAGAAGAGATAGATGGTTTTTTCATTCTGTCTGCAACCACCACAAAGAGTTGAAAGGATTTAGTACTGCTTAGTTCTGTCAAGGCAGAACACCAGAGCTCTTCTGATGTCCATCATGTGCAAACGTCCTCTTCCCTGCTCCAATGTAGTTTTGGGAAGAATGCAAATATGTAAGCAGGCTGGTTGAAATGGAAAGTGGACACTACCTTCGCAACAAACATCGACTGAGGGTGCAGGTAAACTTTGTCCTTAAAGAAGATAGTATAGGGAAGCCCAGACATTAATGCAGCACACAGCTCTCTCACCTTTCTGGAAGACGTAACGCAATCAAAAATGCCACTTTCGCTGATAGATGTAGCAGAGAGCAAGTGAATAAAGGCTCAAATGTTAGTCCCATAAGCCTTGACAACACTAAGTTTAGATCCCACAGGGGAACAGGATCATGTACCTGAGGATACAATTTGATTAGGCTTTTCAAAAACCTTATTGAAATGTGGTTTGAAAAAATAGACCAATTATCCACCTTAGAATAGAAAGCTGAAATAGCTGCTATATGTACCTTGACAGAACTATCAGCCAATCCTTGATGTTTCAGGTATAAGTAGTAATTTAGTATGCATTGAATTGAAGAGTGGGACAGCAAGAGTCCAGAATGGCACAACCAGATGGAAAAAAATCTCCATTTACAGAGGTAAGTAGACCTGGAAGGTGGCTTTCTACAGGTCAGCACCCTTCTGAGCAAGAGTGCTCCCTAACATCTAGCCATGGAGCATCCATACAGTTAAGTGAAAAGATTGCAGGCTCAGGTAGAGTAGACTTCCATGATCTTGGGAGATTAAGTTCAAGTTCAATGGAAGTGAAATAGGAGGTTTCACTGAAAGTGCAAAAAGAGTCTAGTACCAGTGTTGACAGGTCCATGCTGGGGCTATGAGTATTATTCTGGCCTGGTCTTCCCTGAGTGTTTTGCAAGAATGAGGCCCACACACACCGTGAGTTATTGGCTTTAATAAAGGTAAAGTGACACACTCGAAACGGGGACTCCGGGCATTGCTGTCACAGAGGCAGGGAACCCAGCACCAAAGCTCAGCTCAGCCTGGGTCGGAGTCCAAAGGTGGGACTGGGAGCATACAGCTATATATACACACAATACAAAGCAACTTATACGTATGCAAGAAGGGACTTCCCATAGGCTATGTCCGCCCTTTGGCCTAAGGCCATACAAACTGGTTTCAACCAGTTAAAAGCAAGTTGTAACTGGCATGCCGTGTCCTACAATGACCAGCCACTTAGCAAGCAGGGGCTTTTCACAAGGCCGCCGAGAAAGTGGAAATACCCTAGCTAGGCCGTAACACAGTCTTTCGCAGTCCCCTACACCTATGAATGAGATGAATTAGTGGGAAAGCATAGATGAGCCTGTGTGACCATGGTAGTATGAATGCATCTGTCAGGGAACCTAGGAGACCACTTCACAGATAACATAACTGAAGGTACTTTCTGTTGATCCTTGTCACAAAAAGGCTTATTTGGGGAGACCCCCACCACTGGAAGATGTATCTGGCCACAACTGTGCAAAGAGACCATTCATAGTAACTCAAATGATCTGTTCAGGTGGTCTGCCTGATGGTTTGGGACCCTGATAAGTAAAAAGCTTCTAGATCTATCAGGTTGGCAATGCAGAACTTCCAAAGCAGACTTGCCTCTTGACAGGGTGGAGAAGAGCAGGCTCCTCCCTATTTGTTCAGGTAGAACATTGCTGCTGTGTTGTCTGTGAGAACTAACAGGGTTTTTCACTTGATCTGCTGCAGAAAAACTTGGCAGGCCAACCTGACAGCTTTCAGCTCTCTGACACTGATGTTGATGTTAAAGTTAAGTCCTCTGCAGATCGTAGACTCTGAGTCTGTAGAGAACCCAAGCCTACACAGCCAAGGGCAGAAGCATCAATTGCAGGGGGGCACAGAGAATGCGCACACATATATTGGCCAGATCTGTCCACCAATCTAGCAAGGCGAGGGCATGAGAGGACATAATCACTACCAAATCTAGATGGTTACAGCACTGTAAGTAGACAAAGGCCAGTTAACCCTGTAGAATTCCAAGGCACGGTCTGGTATACTGGGCCACATCTGTGAAGAAGGCCATTTGCCCCAGCAGCCTCAATAATATAAGTAATATATGGAAATATACCTATCTCATAGAAATTGAAGGGACCCTGAAAGGTCATCAAGTCCAGCCCCCTGCCTTCACTAGCAGGACCAAGAACTGATTTTGCCCCAGATCCTTAAGTGGCCCCCTCAAGGATTGAACTCACAACCCTGGCTTTAGCAGGCCAATGCTCAAACCACTGAGCTATCCCTCCCACCCAACAGTTTCATATTGTTGTGACCAAGTAAGCTTTGAGATCTATAGCAACTGATTGAATTGTCTGAAACTTCAAGTCTGGAAGAAAAGCTCTTGCCTGAGCCGAGTCCAGTACTATTCCTATAAACCCTATCCTTTGGACCAGGGAGAGGACAGACTTCATTGCACTAAGTCCCAGAGCACTGAACGCTGACTAGATCAGAGATACACTTAACAGTATCTGCACGCTGGATTGGCCTTTGACAAGCCAGTCATCCAGAGAGCGATAAACTTCCACTTCCAATCTTCTGAGGAAAGCAGCTATCATTGCCATAACCTTTGTAAAAACTCTGGGAGCTGCTAATATGGTGAACTGGTTATGATTTTGATTTGCCAAAAATATGAGATACTTTCCATGAGCTTGACTGATCACTACATGGAAGTAGGCATTTTTTAAAGTTAGTGGTGGCATATCAGTCTCAAGTGACAGGATAATAGAAGCTAGGGTCACCAAACGAAACTATCTTTTTTAAGGTTTCAGAGTAGCAGTGGTGTTAGTCTGTATCCGCAAAAAGAACAGGAGTACTTGTGGCACCTTAGAGAGACTAACAAATTTATCTGAGCATAGGCTTTCGTGGGCTACAGCCCACTTCACCGGATGCATAGAATGGAACATATAGTAAGGAGATATACATACATACAGAGAACATGAAAAGGTGGGAGTTGTCCAACCAACTCTAAGAGGCTAATTAAATAAGATGAACTGTTGACAGCAGGATTAAAAAAAAAAACTTTTGTAGTGATAATCAAAATAGCCCATTTAAGACAGTTTGACAAGATACTCAACATGGGGGAAACAGATTCAATGTGTGTAATGGCTCAGCCATTCCCAGTCTCTATTTAAGCCTAAATTGATAGTATCTAGTTTGCATATCAATTCAAGTTTAGCAGTTTCTCGTTGGAGTCTGTTTTTGAAGTTTTTCTGTTGCAGAATTGTCACCTTTAAATCTGTTACTGAATGGCCAGAGAGGTTGAAGTGTTCTCCTACTGATTTTTGAATGTTATGATTCCTGATGTCAGATTTGTGTCCATTTATTCTTCTGCTTAGAGACTGCCCAGTTTGGCCAATGTACATGGCAGAGGGGCATTGCTGGAACATGATGGCATATATCACATTGGTAGATGTGCAGGTAATGAGCCCCTGATGGCGTGGCTGATGTGATTAGGTCCTATGATGGTGTCACTTGAATAGATATGTGGACAGAGTTGGCATCGGGCTTTGTTGCAAGGATAGGTTCCTGGGTTAGTGTTTTTGTTCTGTGTGTGTGTGTGGTTGCTGGTGAGTATTTGCTTCAGGTTGGGGGGCTGTCTGTAAGCGAGGACAGGTCTGTCTCCCAAGATCTGTGAGAGTGAGGGATCATCTTTCAGGATAGGTTGTAGATCTTTGATGATGCGCTGGAGAGGTTTTAGTTGGGGCTGAAGGTGATGGCTAGTGGCGTTCTGTTATTTTCTTTGTTGGGCCTGTCCTGTAGTAGGGGCTTCTGGGTACTCTTCTGGCTCTGTCAATCTGTTTTTTCACTTCAGCAGGTGGGTATTGTAGTTTTAAGTATACTTGATAGAGATCTTATAGGTGTTTATCGCTGTCTGAGGGATTGGAGCAAATATGGTTGTATCTTAGAGCTTGGCTGTAGACAATGGATCATGTGGTGTGTCCTGGATGGAAGTTGGAGGCATGTAGGTAAGTATAACGGTCAGTGGGTTTCCGGTATAGGGTGGTGTTTATGTGACCATCGCTTATCAGCACAGTAGTGTCTAGGAAATGGTCTGCTTGTGTGGATTGGTCTAGGTTGAGGTTGATGATGGGATGGAAATTGTTAAAATCATGATGGAATTCCTCGAGGGCTTCTTTTCCATGAGTCCAGAAGATGAAGATGTGATCAATGTAGTGCAAGCAGAGTAGGGGCATTAGGGGACAAGAGCTAAGGAAGCGTTGTTCTAAGTCAGCCATAAAAATGTTGGCATACTGTGGGGCCATGCGGATACCCATAGCAGTGCCACTGACTTGAAAGTATATATTGTCCCCAAATGTGAAATAGTTGTGGGTGAGGACAAAGTAGCAAAGCAACATTCCACACAAAGATGGACTACAAGCCATCAGGAACAGTATCCCTGATAATGTCATGGCTAACCTGGTGGTTGAACTTTGCGACTTTGTCCTGCTAACAACAGTTCATCTTAATTAATTAACCCCTTAGAGTTGGTTGGGCAACTCCCACCTTTTCATGTTCTCTGCATATATCTCCCCATTATATGTTCCATTCTATGCGTCTGATGAAGTGGGCTGTAGCCCATGAAAGCTTATGCTCAAATAAATGTTAGTCTTTAAGGTGACAAGTACTCCTGTTCTTTTATCTTTTTTAAGAATTTGTTGGGTTGACGCAGTGCTAAAATTGGTCTGAAAGCTCTCTTCACTTTCTGGATTAGGAAATAGCACAAATGAAACCCTTTCCCTCTGTGACACTGTGGAACATCCTCTATTGTACCCTCCCTTAAGGACAGATTGCAGCTCCTGGAGCAGGAGCGCCTCATGAGAATGGCCTGAAGAGGAAAGGTGGGAGGGAGGCAGGAAGGGGTAGAAACAAATTGGAGGATATACCTCACTTTCATAGTGTTTAAGACCCACTGGTCTGAAGTAATTTTGGACCAAGCACTGAGGAAGTGGGAAAGACTTTGCAAATTTTTGAGGAGATAGGATCTGGAAATATGGAGACTGGTATGGAGTTCTTGACTGACCCACCAGAATGACTGTTTAGAAGGTGTCCAAGAGGACCAAGAGCTAGAACTGAAGAAGGAGGAGTGGGAGGTCTGTTCCTATAACCCAGGGATTTTTTATTCAGGTCTTGATGAAGGGGAAAAGCAGGACAATGCTGAGTCTGTGGAGTCTGATAGTGCTTTCTGACTGGGGTAGACACATACAAACCCAAGGACTTCAAGGTGGCCCTTGAGGCCTTAAGGCCAGGAAGATTGATGTCTGTCTGCTGTGAGAACAGAGAAAGACCTTCAGAAGGCAAGTCCTGAATAATATTCTGGATTTCATAGGGTAGACCAGAAGACTGCAGCCATGAAGACCTCCACATGGACACCACAGAATCCATAATCTTAGCTACCAAGTCTACCACATGCAGCCCAGCTTTCAGCCAAATTCTCACTACTAAAATTCTCACTATTAATCTGCCCTTGTTCACCAGGGAAGAGAACACCTGCCTATCATTCTCAGGGAGCAGACCTCTGAATTTCTCCATAGAGCCCCACAAATTAAAATCAGAACATTTCAGCAGAATTCATTGGTTAGCAATTCTAAGCTACAATACCCCCAATACCAAATAAGTCACATTTCTTTGCCTCTTGATTTGGGGGTGGGAGCGTGAAGCCTCCGGTGATCCCTTTGTTAGCTGCTGCAACCACTAGCAACCCTGAAGGAGGATGGGAGAACAGACAGCTAAACCCTTCACAGGGCACATAATACTTGTGCTCCACATGCTTTGAGGTAGGAGGCAAGGAAGATCAGGTCTGCCATAGGGCCTTTATAGGCTCCAAAATCAACTCACTGATTGGCAGCGCACTCTAGAGGGACATTACATAGATAATACATCAATCAGGTGAAGAGAGGACTCTCTGACCTCTTTGACCTGAATCCCCAGTCTGAAGCACCCCTCTAAAATTCTTGATAAGTCTTGTAGTTGTCAGCAGGGGGTGATGTTGCCTCCAAGGAAACCGTCTCATCCAGACAGGACAAGGATGAACCCAAGACTAGAAGTAGTTGAACTTCTGCTGCAAGATGTTTGGCTGGCTCCTCCAGAACCTCTTCCTGATTGTCTGCATTGGGCCCAAAACCAGACACTGCAGGTGGGCAGCCTGGTGCAAGGACTCACTTGTCCTGGACAAGGACACTGAGGAGGAATGAAGAGGGGAGGATCTAGAAGCTGGGGGAAAATCCCAGTGGTTCCAAAAGGGTTGCTGATAAGGGACCAGATCCCAATGACCTCCTCACCGCGTTCCCACAGAAGCTCCCATTGTGGGTTCAACAGGGTACCCAGAGAGGAAGAATCTATGCGGGGAGCAGTGGGTGCTGCTCCAAGACTGACAGATATATGAACCCACCTCGGAGACCAATGAAGAAGAATCCCCTTCTGCAGACCATGGAGGGTCAATCCAAGTTGATTCCAGTGACTGGTGCCAAGAACCAAGCGAATGCTAGAGACACACCATCGTTGCCAGCTTCCTCTTAGATGGCACAAATGGGAAGACTGTCCAGAAGGTAAGCAGTTGGTGCACGACAGGGTGCTGCACCACAGATGTTGGCACAGGGCGATTTAACAGTACCATGGGAGCTGATTCTTGTACCGCCAACAATACCAGCACCAACAAAGTAAACTCCTCGCTGCTGCAAATGCCTCTGGAGTACTCATCATCAAGAACATATCTGACTGATGCAGTGCTGCTGAAGTTAATAGTGCCATTTCTGGCACAGGACTCGACAATGCCCATTCTGGCACTGGAGCTAACTGGGCAGTTTTAGGCACTGATTTGGAGGAGGGGTGATTAGACCTCAGTTGTCCTCTACTTGACTCCCTTTCCCTCTGCTTTGCAGACTTGGGGGATGGAGATCTTCCTCTGATCAGAGCCTCCCTGGAAGACTTATACTCCTTCCTAGGCACAGGTGACAGTGACCAGTGCCGGAACTCTGACACTCCTGGAGGCAAACTTCTGACTGAAGCTGCAGCACTTGGCACAGAGACAGACCAGGACAGCTCTGAGGGTCATCTCAGCTCCATCTCCATTACCTGGAACTTCAGCCTAGCCTCCCTATCGCTCTTCACCCTATGCTTGAAGTCCTGACAAATCTGGCACTGGCCCTTACAAATGCCTGGGTGAGGCACATGTGAACTAATGGTGTATGGGTCACTCACAGGCATAGGTTTTGAGCAAGAAGCACATGATTTGAAGCCCAGTGACCCACACATGACACAGTGTTGGCAACAGAAACTTGAAAAAAGGAAAAACTATAAAAGCTTAACTTTTAAGTACTAAAACTAACTAACTAAATAAAGGCTGAGAGAAAACTGTTTTAGCAACAAAAGGGGGTTCCAACAACCGTTGCAGAAGGTCAGAAGAAACAGAGGGACTGTGGGCAGCTCTGCCTTTTATACTTGCATGCAGTGGCACATAATAGCAGATGGCACTCAAGCCACCCACTGGGTACGGCTGATGGAAAAAGTTTCTGATGCCTATACACTGGGTACACAGACACCAAGAAAGAAATTCACATGTGCAACCATTTGAACAAGAACAAGGTTGACGTTTCTGTTCACAATAAAAAAAAATACAGTTTCAAAGTCAAAACACAAAAAAAAAATAAAAAAGCAATATTTTAATTAAATTAAAAAATATCAAAAACTATCTAACAACCCCAAGTCTCCTGCTACATTGGATGATCATCAAAATCCAAAGTTTTGCCCAGAAAGAACAACCTCAGTTTAGCTAGGATCATCAAAATAGCTCTCTCAACATAACACATAAATAATGTTAAGAGTATTACACACTTACATAGCACAATGTATTAGCTCTAACAGATTATAGATTGTTAAGACACTGTAATAGCGTGTGCTGAACACTCACATTTCTAAAAATCAGAAAATAAAACCCAATTTTTTTAAATATTATTTTTGATTGAGAAATAATAGTTATATGTACCTGAGATGTTTCCCAGTATATCTTTGGTATGACAAACCAGGTCTTCATTTTCTCCTTCTTTAAAGTTTCCCAATTCTCCATAGTAAAGAGCAATCCCAAGTTGTATTATGCGTATAAACATAGGGAGCTGCTGATCAGTGATGGAAAGCTTCAAACTTTCAACTAATGTATGAATCTACAGTATAAAAAATACAGAAACAAAGAAATCATACAATTTTGTCTTCATTAAAATCAGGTTTTAAAATGTAAGATATGATGCGTACTATATATAGGAACATTCTATTTTTTCTCTTCAAAAACAATATCACAATATTATTATATCTTTAAGTCAAAAATATTCACACTTTGGAACTTAAATAAAAACAACATGTTATTGTATTAATGGCAGAGAGATTT
The DNA here is from genome assembly GCF_003597395.2 of Chelonoidis abingdonii. Classification (NCBI taxonomy): domain Eukaryota; kingdom Metazoa; phylum Chordata; order Testudines; family Testudinidae; genus Chelonoidis; species Chelonoidis abingdonii. The sequence goes on along the minus strand of NC_133770.1, from coordinate 261,805,545 downwards.
GCACAAAAAATATTTTAATTTACATTTTTATAACAACTTGTGTTATAATAAAGGAGAGCATTCTAAACTAAAGTTTGGGGTGTCTGAAACTGATTGAACACATTCTGCTATGTAGGACAAAATGATCACAGCATTCCAGGGCTGTAAAAACTCTCGCAACAATAAGAAAAACACACCATCCTTAAGAAAAATGTAAGTCAGTTGGGTTTTGGAAGGTTTTGGGGAGGTTTTTTTCTTTTTCTTTTTCTTTTCTTTTTTTTTTTTTGTGAAGTATTCTGAACTATTATATGTCCATATATTTGAAAGTTTGATCCTAGAAACATCAAGTTCCTAATTTCAATCTGTGAATGACAACTAGTTATTCTAAAAAGGTGAAAGCAAAATGAGAACAAATTATATACTTTTATGCCTGATTATATCTATTAGGAAATAAGGAAACCGTCTAGAAGTCCAGAGAAGATAAGAGAATGGCTGAAGAGAGGTGACTGAAGGAAGATGTGTGATCAGTGGTTGGAATTAACAATCACTGAAAGCAGAAAAGAAAAAAAATGCGTAGATGTATGAACTGTGAAGGGGGCTTGATTTACTAGAATCTGAAAAATTTTGGAAGGTGTCCTATGGAAAGCTGTTCAGCTCATCTATAACAGTCTTCAGACTTCACAGCTGGTGTATTCAACAAGCAGACAGCAGGCCAAATCTGGACCACCAGACACTTTTGAATGGACCCCAAAATCATCTTATTTATTATGATTATTGTTGTTTTTTAAAAATATTTCCTCTGGAGTCTGGGTCCTGACTACACCTTGAGATCTTGATAAAAAATAGTTGGCTACCCTTGCTTTACAGTGTTGAAATCAGTAGGTGGCTGTTTCTCTTTCCAACTTCTGTAAATCGAAAGTTGCTGATCAATACTGCAAATGGATGCTTGGTGTTTAGTCATAACTAAACATCAGAAGTTTATGAATTTATCTGTCAACATGCCTAAGGCTGAGGGAAGTGGTAGAAAACATGCAACTGCACTAATGAAAATAGATAATTTTTCAAAAGTAAAATATAAATATTGTTACATAGCAAGAAAGGAAAAGTCATGCCCATTTAGAAGTACTGAAAACTAGTTTCTTTGGGTTCTTCATGATTGAATATACCACAGCATGAAACTTTGCTGAAGCAGAAGAAAAGAACACTGATGTATATGACCCCACAAATGAGACATTTAATTGCTATTGTTATCAAAACATAGCCAGGTTGGTAATTTAAGTCCATGTTTCAGGGCTTCCAGCAACCCTTCAGCAGCATCATTCAAAATCAGTCTCCACTTGTTCCTGATACTCAAAAAAAATTTTTTTTTTAAATCAATTGGTGATTATGCCATAAAAATGGAAGTTCTTCAAGGTGACTCTGCATAGTCACACTTATGGGTAATGTGCTGACTGATACAGCCTAACAGTAGAACCTTCTCCAAACATTGCCTGTTAGAGCACACTTGTGCGCCCTCCTGCCCTTCCCTTCAGCATCCTCAAATGTGCTGAGGGTGGGGCTATATAAGGGTACCCCTGTGCCCTCTATCATCTCAGTTCCTGCTACCACTGGCCCAGAGAAACCAAGAGAGGATTCTAACAAAGATGGGGAAGGCAGATGGGAAGAATGAATATGCAGGGCCACCTCAAAAAATCTTTCTGGTTACAAGTAAATAACCTTCATTTCTTCAAGTGGCTCTTCATATTCCCACTTATGGGTACTTTGGCAAGCAGTATTGAAAAACACAGAAGGAAACACAGCTCTAATTAAATGATGATTGAAGCACCGTTCTACTAAATCTAGCATCTGCTCTCGAAGCCAAATCCAAAGCAAATTTAGTAGATGTACAAACTGATTTCCAAGAAGTAGGTTTACAGATTTCCCCCACAGGAACATGTTTAAAATAAGCAAAAGATTCTGTAACTGCCTTAGTGATATGACATCTCATAACAGCAGGCAGAGTGACTGCTACTAACTTCTAATATTCAAAGATATATTATTTAACCCATCTGGAAATAGTCTGGGCAACTACACTGTAACCCATATGATTCTCAGCACAAGAAACAAATAACCAAAAAGACCACCTAAAATCTAAAGTATGTAAAGCTGATTCCCCTATATTAGCATGTGGCTTTGGAAAAAACACTGGTAAATTAACTGTCTAACTGGAGTGAAACTCAAATCCATTTTTGTGATCAAGCCTAAGAACCATCTTGTCATTATGAGAAATAGAGATATAATTCACTCATGCTTCTGGTGATGTTATAACAAAAACAACCAAAGTTTTAGTAGATAAATAAAATAAAAAGAACACTCTGCCACAGGTTCAGAAGGGGACTTCATACGCCTAGATAAAACCAAATTCAGATCTCATGGTGGAACCATATCTCTACAGGAAAAATAACACTTAGATAACCCCTTCATAAAATTTTTATCTGTATCATGTACAAATAATTATCTACCATCAAAGCATGATAATCTGAAAGATCCATTAAATGAACTCAAAGAAGAATTAGCCCCTCAGACTTTAAATATATCAATTACTCTAACATATAGGGAACAGAAACTGAAACTGGTAAATCTGATTTGCCTTGCATCCAAGAAGCAAATCTAACCTATTTCAAGTAACATTTCCTAATAGATTGTTTTCTAGAATTAACACATTCTGCACCAACATGGAACAATATATTTCTAGATTAATCAAAGTCCTATAGTCCAGGCCATCAGATGGAGAGGCTTTGGATCTGACAGAAATCTCCTGCCTTGCTGCTGTGACAATAGCTTTGGAAACAAAGGAAGAAGTGCACAGATTCTCTGTGATGGCTGGAGCATGTCCATGGTGCTTCGGCCAAGCTAGATCAAGATCATTCTTGCCTTGTCCTGTCTGATCATCTTCACCACCTTCTGAATTAATGGAAAGAGAGAGAAAGTAAGCAAGATGGACTGACTGTTCTTTCATGCTCTTGAACAGAAGAGGCATTTTGTTGAATCTGGTTGGACAGACTCCAGCTGGAGAAAATCTCTTGCACCACCTAATCTTTCAGTGATCTCTCACGCATCTGAAACTCTCTGCTGAGCCAATCTGCCAATACACTGCTCTCCCCTGCTAGATATAGGACCACCGAATGGATATAACAAACAATGCCCCAATCCCATAGATTGACTGCCTTAACACATAGCAGAAAAAGAGTGGGCACCTCCTTGTTTGTTGCCATAATGCATAGCCACTGTATTGTCTGTCACTACCTGAACAACCTTCGTCTTTACATGAGGAAGAAAAGACCTGAGAGCCAGACCAATAGCCCTTAATCTTAAAACAGCTGTGTGTAAATCCTATTCCTGGGACACCCAGTCATCTTGAATTATGAAAGATTCCAGTTGAACTCCCCATCATTTGATGCATCAGATGTTATTATGAACAACAGCAAACAGGGACTGAACAGGATCCCCTTGAGAACATTAGTTCTGTTTATCCATCACATCAAAGAATCTAAAATGTTCTTAGGCATGGTGACTAACATGTGAAGGCTGTCCAGCTTGTAAACTAAGCCAACCAGCGCTTCATTGCCTCACTCTGAAATATGCAAATTGAGTAACATAAGTAGTTGCTGCCATAAGACCCAACAGAGCCAAAAAGAAAAATCACATTCTGAGTTCAACAGTGATGTATCTCAAAAGGAGATTGCACTATCTTCACAATGTTTTCCTCACGGAGAAAAGCTCTTCCTACTACAGAGTCCAGGATAGAAGATCCATTTTACAGGGTCTAAGTGGAGTATAGATTTGACTTTTTAATATTCAGAAGCAATCATAAAACCGTAGGAAGGGAGGTGGTAAACTGGATGTAGCCTAACAGATATTTGTGTGAAGGAGAATTCAGCAGTCAACTGTCTAAATATGGGTAAACAGAAATTTGAGATGCATTGCTAATATAGAAAGTAACATTGTAAAGACTCTTGGACTGTAGAAAGGCCAAAAAGCAGGACTTTGTACTGAAAATGTCCTTGTGCCACCACAAAACATAGGTACTTGTGATGATTTTGCAGATAGAAATATGGAAGTACACATTTTACACACAAAGTTGTAAACCAATCCATAACTGAAAGTAAGGGACTTATGGAGGCTATAATTCACATTCAAAAACGAACCTTCCAAACAAACCTGTTCAACTTCCTCAAATCTATAACTGGTCAGAAACCCCTTCTTTTTTCCACACCAGCAAATATCTTGAATACAACTCTTGACCCCACAGACCCTAGGCTACCTCTTTCAGCATCTACCAGAAGCAATTTCTGAACTTCATCTGGAACTGATGAAGACAGAATTTTTTAAGCACCTTAGCCTTACTAAACGAGGAAGTTAGAGCCAAAACAGGCCTCTTAGTCTTTAGATCTGATGATCTCCTGGAGGCAGACGACTTAGCAGCAAGAGCTTCTTTAAGCAGGAACAGTTGCAGTGTAAAAATCTGACAAACAGAACATCCAAAAGGAACGTAGCCTTCTCCAAGGTTCTTAAGGCACCTAACAATGTCATCCGACACTGGGAAGATAGTTAGGCATAAAGCACACCTCTTACATATGCTTTTTTTTTCCTTTGGTTTTGTCATCACACACAATCAAACCTAAAATTACATTAAACTAAATATAACTAAAAACTCTCTAATTTAACTAACATTACAAACCACCACCACCAATTATCTAAAAAACCCAGCTCTGAAGGACCAGATTAGTTCACTTCTATCTGACAGAAACAGTCGGCAGGAAAACAGGCAGTAGAGAGTGCAACACCTCCTTATATAAAATTGCCCTGAGAACATTCAAAGATGCTATGGGGAAGGGTAGACAAGTTAGGGGATTACACATAAAGGGGAATATGCAGAACCACTCAAAGAAGAAACAATTGAACGGCAAAATCCCAAGCTGGATAAAAGAAGTGGCTACATTCTTTTATAATCTTCAGTGTAGCACAAATCAGCTATTATAATAAATTACATACCATCCTAGATATTTTCTGCCAGCCAGATTTAAACTCATAGATCTACTAAATAGAATAAAAAGGATCAATATTGACATTAATGCAATACATAGTTCATGAAATGTGAAAAGTGTCTTGATAATAGTCCCAAGTATCCACACAGGGCAAAATGCACTTCTGCATATTGCTATTGACCCAACATCTGAAAATAAAATCACAAACATAGTCCAAGATGCTCATGATGATATCCAAGAATGAAAAAAAAATACAAGGAAAACTTTGCCATCCACACAACCAGTTGCCATCTTTGCCATCCACACGACCCCTTTTCATTTTTCTTCTTCTTTTCTAGTGTTCAGCCAAAATATTTATTGTGTTAATTACAGCTGATTTTACTTACTCTTTACTTCCTAGTCAAAGTGGCAGCACAGAGATTTGTGTGACTGCAAACAAGTAGTTATTTCAGCACACTAAAAGGAGTGCAGAACATTAACTATGCTCAATAGTGGTTTTGAAGCTGATGTGGAAGGCTTCATTAATGGCAGACAGTCCTGCATGTACACACATACATTCTTAATTAGAAGCTGGACACTTCTGACCAATAAGTAGTGAGTTCTATCAGGGGTAAAAAACTGGCAGCCATTTTGAGCACCAGTCAGATCCAGTCCACTGCCAGGAGAAGACGGAGCTGCCAGTGGTAACCCAGACTGAATCAGTGGGTTGGATCTCAAAGTTTCCTGTAATTTTACAGAAGCCAATGGGATTGAAACCATAAAGGAGGAATCATAGACTAGAAGTCCAATGTCTTTGTGAGTTTTTTTTGTTGTTTTTTTGTTACCAAAAAGAGATAATTTATGAATACACTAGTCCCCAGGTATACAAAAAAAAATATTGTTTTTAAGTAAATGTAACTCATGAAATGAAACAAACATTCCTAAAGACTGCACCCTCTATTTAACTACAGAACAAGCACAGTACGTGAAGCATTAATGCAAACTGACATCCTTCCTCTTACCTGTTCCAGGGGAACTGGCTATGGATTTGGGTTAATGTTACCGAGATATGGGCCAGACCTTTCCACTCTCTAGCCTCTTTGCTAAGACAGTCAACTAGTTAGCGAGAACTGCAGTAATGATGATTTGGGAGATAAATACACTTATCTACTAGAGGAAATGGTTGAAGCTATAAATTCATTTCACTTACAGCGGTGAAGTTTAACATTTTTAAAGTTTTCATGAATGAATGCCAGCCATCCAGTGATCTCATTGGCTGGCACAGACTTCATTAGTATAAATTACAAAAGCACATTTAAAGAACACCTATATCCACTCAGAAACCTAACATTTAAAATAGTATATATATTTTTAAAAGGTAATTTTTTCTATAACTGCTCTCCAACTAGAGCACGCACCCATCTTGTTTATAGCAATCAGAATGCAGCAAATTAATAATGATATATGAAGCAAATATTTCTCTACTGAATCAATAATTACAGCCCCAGTGTTTAAACGAATAGGAATCAAGGAGTATAAAAATAGTTTTAGAATAGTATAAAAGAACATTGACATTGAACATTACTATATGGCTTATTTCATTTACAACTGACGATTGACTTCAACATTTATCCAGCAGCATAAAACCACATGTTCTAATCTTTTATTGACATCTCTAAGGACAATGTACAAAGTGAAGATATTTTATTTGTAAATCACATACTGAAAATGAAAAACAATATGGTAACTAGGGACAATATCACCAAAAATCAAAAAAAATATGAATAGTCGGTAAGATGAGTCTTTGAACAATTGAAATATGTAAAAAGATGGGAATGACTGACCACCAACAGAGATAAACAGGTGGGTTTCATATAAATATAAATTTAATTACACTAACATTGCTCCATGTACTCTGGCATGTGTTTTATGGTAATCTAGGACCCATAAAAAAATGTTATGTAATAAAGTAAAAGAAAGTAAAGAATTCATTATTAAAACAGCAGCACCATTTGACACTATCCTGAAGACTGTGTCAATGTTTCCACTATAAATATCTGTTGTCAGAGGTTTATAATTCAGCTATTAAAAATTTGCTCCATGTTAAAACTTGGCACAGAAGATCTCAAGTCTGTGACTGAATATTTTTCCAAAATTAAAAAGAATAACTTTGCTGATTTTAAGTGCAAAAATACAGGATTTTTAGCATGCAGTATTATTGCACATATGCACCAACTTTACTAGTACCACAAATTGTAAAGGCCTTAATACGTATGTCACAGCCAATCATATGATAAATCATTAATATCAGGACAGTCCATGTAAGCTTTAAAATCATTGACCATTTAGTTAAAAAGGTCCTAATATCCGTAAAGACTCAGCTTTTACTCATTTCTTAAAAAAAACAAAAACAAAAAAACACAAAAAAGACGGTTACTCACCTTTGTAACTGTTGTTCTTCAAGATGTGCTGCTCATATCCATTCCAGTTAGGTGTGCGCGCTCCGCATGCACATTCGTCAGAGAAACTTTTACCCTAGCAACACTCGGTGGGCCGGCAGGTCACCCCCTGGAGTGGCGCCACTATGGTGCCTGATATATACCCCTGCCGACCCAGCCGCCCTTCAGTTCCTTCTTGCCGGGCTACTCCGACAGTGGGGAAGGAGGCGGGTGTGGAATGGATATGAGCAACACATCTCGAAGAACAACAGTTACAAAGGTGAGTAACCGTCTTTTTCTTCTTCGAGTGCTTGCTCATATCCATTCCAGTTAGGTGATTCCCAAGCCTTATGTAGGCGGTGGGTCGGAGTGAAAAAATGGCAGAATGTAAAACTGCGGAGCCAAAGGCTGCAGTATCTCTTGACTGTTGAACCAGAGCATAATGCGAAGCAAGGGTATGGACCGAGGACCATGGAGCTGCGCGATAGATCTCGTGGGTAGGTACACGAGTTAGCAAGGCGGCAGATGAAGCCTGAGCCCTGGTAGAATGCATGGTGATGTGGCTTGGGGAAATGTGAGCCAAATCATAACAAGTGCGGGTGCACGTCATCACCCAAGATGAGATCCACTGAGAGGAAACAGGTAGGCCTTCCTTCGGACTGCTACTGCGACCGAGAGTTGGGGCGTGTTACACAAAATGGTTTTGTCCGCTCAACATAAAAGCGAGCGCTCTACAGATGTCCAGGGAGTGCAATTGTTGTCCCCGTCACGTTGAGTGTGGTTAACATGAAAGGCCGAAACCACCTTAGGGAGGAAAGCCGGGTGTGGACGTAACTGCACCTTGTCTTTGTAAACATAATGTATGGCGGAACCACCATAAGAGCCCTGAGCTCGAAGACTCGTCTGGCCGATGTAATGGCTACGAGGAAAGCTGTCTTCCAAGACAGGTATAGCAGCAGCGAGCAGGTCGCTAACGGGTCGAATGGAGGAGACATAAGTCTGGTTAAACCCAGGTTGAGGTCCAGGTTGGGGCTGGGCGGGCGTACCTAAGGGTGTATGCGCTCCAAGCCCTTGAGGAACCCGAAACCATAGAGTGTGAGAACACAGAACGACCACCTTAGCCTGGATGGAAGGTAGAGATGGCTGCCAAGTGTACCTTCGGCGAACACCGCTAGGCCCTGCTGTTGCAGGCCAGAGGGTAGTCCAAAATAGAGGGGATCGAGACCCCAGCAGGAGTAAGATTTAAGCGTTTCGCACCTGTAGGAGAGACGCTTCCACCTGGCCAGGTACGTTGACGCAGGTGGAAGGCATCCTGCCACCCTGATAGTCACGTAGGAGCCACACCGTGAGGTGAAGAACTGCAGGTCCAGGCGGCGAAGTCTGCCGTGGTCCTGAGGTACGAGGTCTGGGTGGAGTGGCAGGGTAATTGGGCAGGCTATTGACAGGCCGAGCAACGTGGCGTATTAGTGCTGCCTGGAACACGCTGGAGTGATCATGATGATGCGCGCTCTGCTCCTGCGAAGTTTGAGCAGGACCAATGAGCCGGGCCAGGGGAACGGCGGGAAGGCATAAAGGTGTTGGCCCTTCCACGGCATGAGGACAGCGTCCGAGATCGGTCCCGGGGAGAGACCTTAGAAGGAGCAGAACCTCGGACATTTCCCGTTCTCGCGGTAAGCGAACAGGTCCATATGTGGGGAAAAATCCCCACTTCTGGCACAAAATGCATCACATCAGGCAGGGCGACCACTCATGAGACAGGAAAACCCTGCTGAGTCGAATTGCCAAGGAGAAAGGATGCTACCAGATTTATCGAGTGGGCTATGCAAAAGTCCCAGAGATGGATGGACTCCTGACAAAAGGAGGAGGACCATGTCCCTCCCAGGTTGTCTATGTAGTACATGGCCATTGTGCTGGCTGTAAACACTGAGACGCTACGGCCTCGCAGCTGCTGCTGGAACCCTGGCACACCAGGCAGACTGCTCTCATCTTTGACATTGATGTGGAACGCCAGCCCTGAGAAGACCAAAGGCCTTAAGCTCGAAGGTTACTGAGGTGAGCACCTGAGCTGAGAGATGACGCCTCCGTCGTCAGGGACAGTGAGGGCTGGGGCGGATAGAGCGGCATCCCTGCCCACACCAGGGAGGGAGTTAGCCACCTTCTAGGGAGCCTAGGATGCTCAGGGAATGGTGACTATGGTGACCATTGGGCCCCTATCCGGCGGTACGCCGATTTGAGCCAAACTTGGAGATGACAGAGGCAGAGCTTAGCGTGTTTGGTTACAACTAGCAAGAAGCCGTGGACCCAGGGAGACCGAGACGGGAGAGGTCGTTGGGAAAGTTTGAGATCGTGCCATCGCCTGAAAAAGTGGGAACGGCAGAGTCCAGGATATAGGGAGTTTCCGTACCAGAGTGACCATCAGGCCTAGACATGAATAGGTCCTTGACGATGCCCAACACGCTGAGTGACTTGTGTCTTGGAGCTCCTCAGATAAGCCAATCGCCCAGATACAGAAACGCATATCCGACGTCGGCGGAGGTGGGTGGCGACTACGGCCACACACTTGGTTATGCCTGTGGGGCTGTAGAAAGGCCAAACAGCAGGACCGTAAACTGGAAGTACAACGGTGTGCTAGAAAGCGGAAGTATCTCCTGTGAGGAGGGAAGATGGCAATGTGAAAGTACGCGTCTTCATATTGAGTGGCATACCAGCCTCCAGGATCTAAGGAAAGGATAATAGTTCCCAGGATGCCATGCGGAACTTCAACCTTAACATAAACTGGTTGAGTCCTCGTAGGTGTAGGATAGGTCTGAAACCTCCGTACGAGTCGGATTAGGGAATAGTTGCCCCTTCATCCATCGCATCTGCGCCCTTGTAAGAGGAATTGCGCCCGAGAGGAGTCCTGAAGAGGGACAGGGTTGAACAAATTGGAGGTGGCACCCAAACTCCACCATGTGCAGGGACGCGAACTGAAGTTAACTGGGACCACGTCAAGAGAAGTAGGAGTGGTAACCCGCTTGTAACCGGTATGGCTGCCTCAGGCGCACCTTTGAAAGTTCGTCTTTGGTCCCCGATCGTGATTGTGAGGGCCCTCGATCTTGGCCTCTAGGGTCCTGACGGTCGTCTGCGATCACCTCCGAGCCCGACTGCCAAAGCCTATCCTGTGGCTAGGCACAGAGTGTGGTGTGTGTGGCTGGGGATGGAAAGGCCTGCGTTAGGTCATCGGCGTATGCACGCGAGAGAGAGCTCCTTAGGACCTTGTTGCCCTCCAGGCTTTGTAGCCTGGGGTTATTTCACCGCAAAGAGGCCTTTACCAACAAATGGTAGTTGTGAAAGGCCGGAGGTTTGAAACTGAAGTCATGAGATGCTCCTCATGGTAACGAGGCCTGAAGAGAATCTCTAGCCGCCTTTTTCCCTTCCTCCAAAGAGGGCAGTGAACTCTTGGCCGGAGTCTTGATGGAGAAGCTCCATAAATATTATCCCCCGTTATCCAGGTGTATATATATAGGGCTAAGCAGGGCTTATTGTTTTTCCACGCAGGGCTATAGAGCCTTGCAGAATACACCTTGCGGCTGAGTAGGGTCATTCGCCTAGCCCCTTCTATTTCGGGGCTGGCGCGTTGGCCATGCCATTCCCTTTTTCTTGACCAACTGAATGACTAGTGCGCAGGGAGGAGGACAGACGACCAGTAGTCGTACCCTCCATAGAGTATCGGATTAGCCTGGGTGGTCCGAATAAACGGGTAGGGCCCCTCTAGCAGGGCAACTGCCGATGGAATGTCCACTACCAGGTCCCTACCTCCGGGACCTCCTGCAGCTGGAGGTCCGCCTTGGAGTGCTACCCTCCACAGGAGGCCTGATGGGTCTCAGGTTATTGGTGCGCACACCAGAATCGCGGTCCTGAGCATAAGAGCTGTCCGCGTGGGAAGACACTGATGCGTGTCTGGTATGGCCATGGAGGTACTGAAAGATCATGGGCAGAGAGTCTGACTCTACCAGACCTTGCCCACTCGGCACCTGGGACCGGTACCGCAAGGCGCACTGGTACCTGGAACGAGATCCGGACCTGCGACCAGACGGTGCTGGGAGGCCGACCAAGATCTCGAGGTTGGGAGCAGCTACAGGAGTCACAGTGCCTGTAGCGGTGCTGGACCCGAACGGGGCCGGATTATCAGGTCGGTGAACGGGACACCGACCTGTGCGCGAGTGCGACCGGTGCGAGGAGAGCAGCGTCGGGACTGCAAGTGGCATCGGAAGCAGGAGTGCCGACGGAACTTGGAGCGTCTGCGGACCTGATCATGAACGGTGCCGCTCGCTGCGCCGACAGAGGATGGTCGTATCAAGGAGGCTTGCCAAGAGACTGTAGTAGCCGCACCGGCGGTGCGGGGGTTCAGGCGGCATCCACTCTGTCACGGCAACGAGATCCCTCATCGTTGGAAATGTCTCCGGCATGGAGGGACAGTAAGCTCGACCACAGTGTGTACCGGAGCTGTCAGGCACCGATTCGACGGCCCTTGTGGGACTGGGATCGACGGTGCTGACGTTGCCGGTGCCTCAGCAGGTGTCGTGCCAGCGATCCGCTTAGACAGGCTCTCTGTCCGCGGTGCAGTTTGCACGGGAGCAGTAGGAGCAGGAAGCCTAACCATGGCGTGCGCCGGGGAGCAGTCAGGCACTGGATTCGACGGCCCTTGTGGGACTGGATCGACGGTGCCGACGTCGTCGTGCCGCGGCAGGTGTCGGTGCTGGCGATGCGTCTTAGATGAGTTCTCTGGCTGTGGTGCGTTAGCACGGAGCAGCAGGAGCAGGAAGCTCGACCACGGTGCGTGCCAGGGAGCGGTCAGGCACTGGATTCAACGGCCCTTGTGGACCGGGATCGACGGGCCGACGTTTCGGTGCCGAGGCAGGTGTCGGTGCGGGCGATCCGACTTAGGTGAGCTCTCTGGCTGCGTGCAGTTGCATGGAAGTAGCAGGGCAGGAGGCTCAACGACAGCACATGCGGGGAGCAGCAGGCACTGGATTCAACGCCCGCGGGACGGAATCAATGGTGCCGGCGTCCTCAGTGCCTCTGCAGGTGTTGGTGCCTGCGATCCGACGTAAATGAGCTCTCTGGCTGCGGTGCGTTGGCGCAGAAGCAGCAGGAGCAGGGAGCTCAACACGCCGCGTGCCAGGGAGCTGTCCGGCACTGGCAGGAGGAGTCGTGGCTTTCTCAACCCCCGGAGAGAGGAGCAGTGCGAGTCGACGCTGGTGCGTAACGGCCGGTGCCGGCAGAGTCCGGTGCCAAGGAGGCACTTCTGTCCGCCGAGTAACCAGTGCTCGGTGCAGAAGGTGGAGGGAAAAGAAAGTGCCACTCAATTTTGTTCTTGGCTTAAACGCCTTGCAAATGGGGCACTTAGCTGTGAAATACAATCCCCCAAGGCACCGTAAACAGGAGTCGTGTGGATCTCTCTGTCCAGCAACGGCCGGAGGCGGCCAAGCACGGACTAGAACCGTTGAGCCGGGCATGGGCCCGGCAATGGTTGCGGGAGGGGCTACTCCCCGAACCCGCTAACTATGGTTAACTAACTATGCTAGCAAAAAAAAACGCATAATATAGATAAATATATATATAAAAGATTATATAACTATATATCTAAATACCAAGAACTATGAGTAGCTAGGGAAGCGGAGGTCAGTCTAAGCTGCGCTCCACTGTTCCAACGACCGACACGGGCGGTAAGAAGAAGTGAAGGCGGCTGGGTCACCGGGGGTATATATCAGGCACCATAGTGGCGCCACTCCAGGGGGCGACCTGCCGGCCCACCGAGTGTTGCTAGGGTAAAAGTTTCTCCGATGAACGTGCACGCGGCGCGCGCACACCTAATTGGAATGGATATGAGCAAGCACTCGAAGAAGAATAAATGAATTTACAAAAAAAATTAACACAGGATTAACTGGTCCCACTGTGCACAAGTACTGTATAAATATAAGACCAGTGCACAATAGGATGTATATGTACTAAGATACCTACATCTGATAGGAAAAATTACTAGAGTGTATCAGTAAAAATTAAATTAATGATCAGGAGAGGTGCTGACTGCCTGCTTTGCACATATGCTACTGGATGTTTACGTGTGCAAAACAAACAAAAAAAAAATACCATGCAGCATTTTGCATGAATACATTTCTAGATATGCACTTAAAAATAGCAAGTATCTGTCAAGAGTTTTGGTATCTTCAGATCAATAGGGCTATGTAAGTGCAAAATATCATTTACAGAGCAGGTAGTAGCAAAAAGCTTCCCCCATACTATCCAACATACCTACAACATGAACTGGAGGAAGAGTCTTTAAAGGTGAAAAGGTAATTCAACCTCTGTGCCCATTCAAATGTTGATTTCTATGCTTTGACTATCAATAAACATGTTATTTAGTACCAGATGTGTGTGTGTGAGATATTGGACACTTGCCTCTTAAGAACTGGACTTGGACCACTATTTTTTTACATCTACACCACTGAGCAGTCATTATAAAATATTAAGTTTTGCTTTATACCTATCTGTGTCTGGGCCAGATTTGAAAATGCTCTATGTCCCATTACTAATCTCCTAAATCATGCAGTCTCCAAACTTAACTGTAAGCTTCCCTTTTTCCCCTCTGTTTTCTCAAATCTTTATCCTGTGGTACAATTACAATCATTTTTTAAGCTCAAGCAAAAAGCTGCCTGGATTGAACAGGACTTTTCTTTCTTATAGCTGTTAGTATACATAATACATGCAGTCTATTAATAAACCAAGACACAAAAATTCCATAGTAGTTAATGTACTATGTTAGTGTTCGTGTTCTTTGGTTTCTCTTCTGAATGTCAAATTACACACTTAAAACCTGAAAAGTAGTTCATACATATGGCTTTGAGAAAACAAAAGAAAACACTTTGGTACCTACTTTGATAACAGATGGCATCTTGGAATTAAGATTATCATAAGTAAAATGCAGACGAGTTTTGAAGGAACACTTGTAAAGGAGAGGGTCCTGGTAAAATTCAATTTTTCCACTAGCATTTCTCTTATCAAGACATACTGTGCAGTCAGAAAAATTAATCACTTTCCTTAGTACCAGATCATTTGCTTTAAAAAGATAAGAAAAAATATTAAGACAGTTTAAAACAAAAAATAAGAAGCAAATACTTAATATGCATAGCATACTATTCTATGAGCAAACAGTAATAATCAATAAAAAATAAACAGATTGACAGAAAGAAAAGAGACTGCCACTGTAGTTAACAGTGTTATCTTTTATTTAAGCTACCACAAATATTACCGGCTCACATGGCTAAAATAAAGAGCTTTAGCAAGAAAAATCATTTGCTAAGTAAGTATTTGGTAATATATTTATCTTTATAGCTTACTAAAATGTCTTGTATTTAAACACACATTTAAAGTGTGTGTTTTGCACTTTAAAAACAAAAACATTTCCACAAAGATAACGATCCCACCCATACTTGAAAACTATTGTCCCAAATACAGCAGAGGCCTCAAATCCCTAAGGAATAATGATTATCCAGAAAAGGAGAGAGGAGGGAGAAGAGTGTTGATCTTGAAAGAAAGTGGAAGAAAGAAGTTAATAAATCTAAACAACACTACACTTCCAATAATGCACTCAAAGGTTACATTCAGTTTTACTGGGGGGTGCGGGGGAGACACGACAGCTGAAGCCAATAGTTAAAAATTAGGCAACAGAGAACATGGAAGTTTGTATCCAAAATACTCTCTCAATTTTCATCTACTTTATTATAAATCTGCAAGGACAAAAAAATCCTTGCACTATCATTAACCAAAAACATATTAATTTTTCCTTATAGCCACAATTTTGCTAGAAATAACAGTTGCAGAAAACTCCCAAGATGCAAAATCATCTCACAAAAAGAGAAGTTTCTTTTTAAGATCTTGTATGGTCTTTACTGAGGAAAAAATATATACATTTTCCCATTTAAGAAGAATTTTACATCTTGCAGCCAAAGGCAGAACAGGATGAGTCCCTCTTTCTCCTTCCTTGGCCCTTTTATCAATTGTCCTATGCCCCAGCCAAATGGATTACCCACTGAGACCCTTCCTCTTATAAGAACTCCACCTAGGATGACTAGTGCAACTGGGAAACCAAGACATATGGATCACCCTCCAGCCCCTGCTCGGCAATCCAATGACAGCTGAGAAGGGCATCGTGCCTTAACCCGTTTTTCCATGCTGTGGTCAGTTTAACTTTTTATCATAGAACCACAGACTATCAGGGTTGGAAGGGACCTCAGGAAGTCATCTAGTTCAACCCCCTGCTCAAGGCAGGACCAATCCCCAACTAAATCAATAGAATGCATATTTCAAAGATGGTCTTTTTTGTGAATTTTGGTGATTATAAAAATAAGAACAATACAGGCTAGAGCCATGCACAGTGCAAATTTCCCAACTCACTTTGCACCTCAGAGCTCACCTTAAAAACACTCCTAGCTACTGTAGTCTATGCACAAGGATGACACCAGCCCACTCATTTCTTTCTCCCTGGGAGAGTTTTGTCAATTTGATAACCCGCCAAAAATGCACATTTTCATCAGATAAAATCTTATCTTGCTATTTTGAAGCAAAATAAAATATTTTATCATCATCTTGGCTTCAGATATATTTTATGTTATAATATTATCATAATTATTATAAATTTTAGCTAGAGAAGATTGTCCAGTCGTTAGAGTAATGGCACAATATGCAAGAGACTCACGTTCGATTCTCTGCTCTGCTACATATTCCCTTTGTGACCCTGGGCAAGTCTCTCTTATGGCTCAGTTCCTCATCTGTAAAATGAGGATAATAGGACTTCCCGGCCTCACAGGAGAATTGTGAAGATAAATAGATTAAATATTGTGAGGCACTCAGACACCAAGGTCCTGGGGAATACCATACCCCCACCCTAAAATGAACAGATAACTTGATATTTTCCCCTACTGATGTGTGATGTGGCATGTACTATTTCACTTAACTGATGGAATAACTGACAGTCTTTCTATCCCATAAAATACATTGCATGTGTTTGCATTTCCATTCAGCCTACTTAATAGTCAACATATAAAATTACCATAATGTGGTCTGCAAGGTACAGGTAATGGAAAAAAAACAACTACGTTAAAAAATAAAATTGAAAATATAATAGGAAGCAATTTCACTTCCAACACTTGGAAAGCTACTTGCATGAAATTTAAATTCTCATCTAAGGAATAAGAGCTCTAATACTATAGAATCTAAGACCCAAAAGTATCTACTCACCAGAGATGTCCATAAATGCACGATCCCAAAATTCATCCACTGTATAGCATTCTGCAGAAGTGATATTGACTGAGAGAACAATATCATCCTCCACATACTTTAATATGAGATTGTTGATCACAATGTTGACATTGTTTACAACACGCCTAATCAAACTCTGCACGTAACCTATCAAATGGAAACAAAAAGACAAAACAGAATGATTCTCAGAGTTCTCAAAAGCTATGAGGAAGAGATGCTACTATTAATTTCTCCCCTCAAATTTGTTAATTACAAAAATATAAAAAATTATTTCCAAGGTGAATCTATTCCCAGTCATCAGAATATCACTATCACACTAACCTTTCCCTAGCCAAAAGCCCAAGGACATAACTTCTTTAAAACTGTATTCAGTGCTACTGAGTGGATTAGCTTCCAGCAAGTGTGGCAGAGGAAACATAAAAACAAAAATTCTCATCTATTAGGATTTTAATGCAGTAGTAGGTGTTAGATTGTTGTGTTGAAACTTGGTGGCAAAAATTAACCTTCTGATTTAATTTTTCAGGATAGTGCAAAATTTATTTGGGGGGCGTTGGGAGGGGAGAAGATCACAAAATACTGCTACTAAAAGATTTTATGTGAACATATAAAAATAACTATATTCAAAGAAAGATAGAAATGGACTTGGAAAGAATATACAAAGTTACTAGAATACTAGTTCAAATATACATACCTTTACATATATTTTTCCCTCTGAATCCATTTACAAAAAGTCACAGAACATCATCCATCTTTCTAAGTACTTTTATTACTCAATTTAAATTTTAATGACCAATATATTCATGTGCTCCTCAGTAAAAACTCAGTTAGGTATAACAGAATCAATTTCTGTCAACAACTCACACAGTTAGCACCTGCAATAAAGCCTACTGGGAAGAAACCTATTTAAATGTGTTCAACCATAACATGGTTGGAAAAACTAACTCTTTTTATGCTTTCCCAGTGGAGGGTAAAAATTCTCATCTGAACAATACAGGAAAGAAATGCAATCCTATCCATGTTGAAGTTTTTCCTGTATACAGAATACATTAAAAATGTGAATTAATTTATGCTGCTAAGAGAAAAAAACAGATACAACTATTTAAAAATTATGTTACTTGCACATCACTATATTTTAAGTTATTATCTACCCATATATCAATATAATATGTAAAAACACATGCATTATATATTATGGAGACAGTGATGGTCACTATAGTTTAAACTGATTGAAAAAAGGCAGTTAAACTTAGAACTTATTCCACTTATACAAAGTAAAATATTGCCTTTAGAAACTCATGTCACATATTAATGGGGCCTGATTTACTTTTTAGAGTGTTTTAGTGTTTAATCAGCTAAGCGAGAGGCATTTAAAAACGGCCTATGTGGAGGGTGGGAAAGGGAGAAGAGGGAAGAACAATAACACAATCTTTAACAGTTCTTTGGGCAGCTTTCAAACAATGTTGTTAAAACAGAGAAAATGCAAACACATCACATGTACCAATAACACTATCTCATATATAGGGTACACATAGAATGTCATATTTGCACAATTAAATATTTATTTACATAACTTCCATAACTTCACTCAGTAATGTCAAGACATTTGATGATGGATGCCATTTTCTATGGACGGTGAAGGGATTCTTACTAAACAAGAGCAAAGGTAAGATGCTTTTAAACTGGGGCTGCAGATAGGATTTATAGGGCCTTCAACAAGCTGTCAAAGCAGGACTCTCTATGACCCAGAAACATGCAGCAGTCTCACCCTTTGAAATGAAACATGTAGCATTCCTGCAACTCTATGCTTTGCTTCCAGAAAACTCATCTCCCCTTTGTTGTGCCTCCCATACCACCTCCATTGATAATGCCTCATCTCTTGCACAGCTAGATGCCCTTACTAAATTTCAAATTTTTTTTAATACCATCTCATTGCCATGACATAGAATACAAGTCTAGCCAATGTGCAAGAGACAGTCAACACTCAGGTCCCTGTTACAAGTTGGTACCATCTGCCCAGGATGGGGCATTATCACTGGGAGACAGATTGCCAACATTCACTTTAATAGAGCCTTCACATTCTCAGTGAGTTCAATGACCACATTAATGAGAGCTGATAATATTGCTTCTAATGTGGCACTCCATTTCTTAATCCACTTTATTTAAGGTGGGATCTGCCCTCTGCACTAAATTCACAAAGAAAGATTATTTTGAATTTGAGGATAATTTCTCTTTATAGAAACTGATGGTGAACTAGTACTAAAACATCTCTTAGTGCTTAATCCCAAGGATTGTGTTTGGGAATTAATACTTCCATTGTTTTTGTAAATACAGAGTTAACACACTGAACACACAGATTAATCCCAAAGACTAAATTACAGCAAACTAAGGCCACTTTACTTCTGAATGACAGAATCTACGTCAGGGACTAATACACTTTAACTAATATGCTTTCATTAAACATATTTAATTAATTCATCTCAACTTTTCTGAGTGTCCATGTGTTGACAAGGCCTCAGAAGAAATACTCTTGCTCTTTCCCCTCCCTACAGGATCCTCACTGGCTGGTAAAAATGGATAATCTTGGCATTTAGTTAGGTGGGAGTTCGTTTTTAAACTTTTCCTGGAATAACAATTTAAAGACTTGAATTTGAAAATATTTACTTAATAAAAATTGTTCCTTCATCAACCTCATTTAACCTGTGCACATGTGTTAATAACTGTTCATTTGCACTCCAGAAAACAAAAACAAAGTTTCAACACAAAAAAATCTATTTCAAAATTGACTAATTGAAGTCCATTCCTAAATATAGAAATGCAGGAAACCCTGAAGTTGGGGTTCTTTCACAAACTTTAGAACTACTTCCTCTTTCAGATACAATGTTGCAGTCAGTAAGGTCTCATTTAAGTACAAATTTTGTAGGTATTGGCCACAGCTCCATAGTTATGATTGAGGTGAATAAGACACCAAGATCAACCTTAACCCTGACCACATACACATTTCTCATAATATCACACATTAAAGTATAATTAGAAGTTTTTATATAAGATGTACTAGAATATTATCTTAACATGTCTGTTTACTCCAGATTAATGCAACATTTTGTATTAGAACATGAGATGTCTAGATGTGAGAAATAATATCTGAAATAAAGTGATTTTTAAAGATTATGAAACAAGTAGAACTCAGGATTACGTTTTAAAATATTTTTATGAAGAGTTCTGTCATTTTTCTTCCTGTTTCATAAATTTTATGTTGTAATATATGTTGAGAAAATATTTTATAATATATGCATCACTTTGGTGTAATACTATTTTACATAAACATGTTTAAATACAAATATGAGAAAAGCTGTAAGGTTATAATTGTTAAGAACTAGGAGTACAGAAATGACCTAAGAAAGTTCGAAGCATATAAATATACCTAATTATATGTACTGAAAAATTAATTCAAATTTACTGTGGTCAGAGCTGAAGCTGCTATGTGAATTTTGATTTATTTGCACTTGCATAAGAAGGTATTAATTGAAATATTATGTATAAAATAGGAAGTGATTTCTAAGTTTATGAAAGATCCTTGATTTAGGATTTCCTGCAGTTTTAGTATGTGTCATTTAAGAATGGACATCAGCAACCATCCCTCTATGTTAATAGATTTGTATGCAATTTGATCAAAATTTCAGACAGCTGGAGATAGTTAGCATTAAAGCTGAGATTCAACTTCTATTCTAACTCTCCTTTTTCCAGTTTATTATACAAATTTTGGGCTGCAATTTTCTTTGTTTGATTTCATCCTAAAATGCGAGTGTGCTCTTTGGTCCACATCTGAGCAAAATGTATTAGCCATTTTAAAGTTATATAACTACAAATTCACATACTTCCCCTGTATACATTCTTATCAGAAGATTTGTATTTGCATAATTCTAAAATGGCTGAAACTGAAGTCTTAGCCATGTTTCAAAACAGCTATTTTACATATCCAAATGTGGTTTTAAGATTTCCCTGGAACATATTCAGAATCAACAGTATTCAATATCTGAGTTTTTTTAAAAGATTTAGTATGAAAGGTTTACCACACAATGTGCAATGAATCTTTCATTATATTAAAAATATTTTGAACAAGCTTAACTCCCACATTATTTATTTTTAGACATTTCTATTATGCTATGATCTTGCCACTATCATGAGTGTATTAAAGCATAATAAATATGATATTAAGGAGGGGAAGTATTTCTTTGGAGATATGTGTAAGGAAACAAGATGGAATCCAGGAGGCCAAGTGAAAGTTGTCAATATTAAGCTGTGAAACTTAAAGTTCTCTAACCTTACATGACCTTTTCACTAACTGAATCTGCCCTTTTGCCCTACTGTCAACCAACTGCTTAAATCAACATGTAGATATATAAAAGTACAGAAGTATAAAACTTGCTGAAAAAAGCTTGTAACTGAAATTCAAAAGACGAGAAAGGGTGAAATGTACTAATTCATAAATGATGAAGATTAGAATATAGACTAAAAATATTTGTAGAACGATTTGTAGTATTATAAAGTGCTTGATTCCTATTTATATTAAGACCACTTTAAACTGCTCTGAAGGAGTAAAAGAAAAAGGTGGAAGTAAATTATACTTACGTACACATTAAAACGATATTAAATGATTAAAGTAGTGTGAAGTGGCCTCAGGGCAAATAGGAATCAGGCCCAAACATATTTAGACTTTTTAAAAAGTTGCAATGTGTACAGTACAAATATTAGTTAGACTATATTTTATGGTAAAAATTGAAATGGTCTGATTCTGATCTAACTTGCACTGTTTCCTTCTGATGTAACTTTAATACATTAAATGGAGTTACTCTTGATTTGCATCAGAGAAACAGAATCAGGTTCAGCATAACAAGTGAAATCCTTACCCTGTTAAAATCAATAGCAAAACTCCCACTGATTTCAGTAGGCTCAGGATTTCACTCATATTTAAATATAAAATGAAAAGAGCTCTATTTTTTTTTAATTCTGAAAACATTTAAAACAAAGCTTTTTTATTTCAAAGCCCGATATATCTTTAGTTGTATTGTTATATTTCAAAATAATGCAAAAAAGAGTTTGACACTTTTTCAATTCTCTGATTTATTCAGCAGACTTACATAATAATCATTTAAATGTTTCACATATAATTCACACACTTATGGCGAGAATATTGCCTTTTGACAGTTTCATCGCTATTCAGTCAGCTAAGTCTCCTGTAAGCTTTAGGTGAATTATCAAGATATGATAGACTAAAATATATTAAATTCCTAAATATGCGGGAAAATATTCACAACTGCATGCACTAAACTGTGGCAAAATTTATAAGAACCATGAGGCAGTTCAGAGAGCAGAAAGCTTATAAATTTAATTTTTAAAATGTATATGGAATGCAATTTCATTTTTTTTAAAAATACTGATTTCCTCTTTCCTAATATCTTAATCATATGGCATGTCTATATTTACAGCTAGATTGGCACTGCTGCAATTGATGAGCGGTGTCGATTTAGCAGGTCTGGCGAAGACCAGCTAAGTTGATGACAGACACTCTCCCGTTGACTTCTGTACTCCAGCTCTCTGAGAAGTGCAAGGTAAGTTGGCGAGAGAGTGTCTCCTGTCGATACAGTGCGGTGTAGACTCTGCTGTAAGTATACATAAGTTACGTCGACTTCAGTTATGTAACTTACGTAACTGAAGTAGCGTAACATAGGTCGACTTACAGCTGTAGTGTAGACCAGCCCATAATGATCCCATCTGTTCTCAGAGGTTATGGACCATACAGCAAGCAGCACTTACTTCAGGGATGTACTTCAGGTTTCTGCAATTTTGCTTCAGTAGGAATGTCTATTCCCTCTTCAGTCTCCACAAGGCAACTTTCTGGCATGATTGAGGCAACAGTTCATTATTATTTTTCAGCACCCTCAAAAATTTGAATATGGCTTCACCACTGTGGCAGCAAAGAGTAGAGTCCCCAGGTATCATAACTGGCACAGAAACAACAGTACTGTTCCAACTTTGTGGAGCGAATAGTATCCCCTCCACCTGTCCAAATGGAAATTCTTTAATATTCTGACTTCATAAGCCTTTCAAAGCCAGTCAGTTTTGACATCCGTGATGCTTTCTCTGTGATCCACCATAGTTTGCATAACCACAAAATAGTAAGATTCTCTGCGGTAGAAAACTCTGATTGTGGGAATGAAAAGCTGGGAAACGAGTTCTATCAATAGTTTCCTGCACAGTTTTGGTGCAAAACAATTAAAGTTAAAAAAAAACAAAAAACCCTCAATTTGCTTTCTCTTTCATCTGTAATTACTTTGCTCAAATATAACGAGAAGGAAGAACTGGATCTCACAAACTAAACAGGATGAGTCTGGGTGAGTGTGATGCTTTCCAGGGCTAGGCAGGATTGTGAGGCATCTTGCTATCACCTGCCCTTAGTGTGAGGAAGCCTTAACTGTGCCTGCCACGGAGCAGCTTGCCAACTCCACCAGCCACAGGCAATACAAGCATTCCCCTCTATGTCCTGCTGTCTCTTTCCAGGTTAGCAATAGGCATACTCCACCTTGAGCTCACCAAGCAATTCCCAGGAATGTTCAGCCCCTGTTGCACTCACAGTACTCACAGATTCACTGCTTCCAAAGAAACTGTACTCCTCAGCTTACCAGTTTCACCTCAGCTCACCACTCGACTTAACACACAACACTTAGATATGTTTATAGTGAAATCAAGTATAAGTTTATTTAATAAAATAAATTCAAGTAATAGCAAGTAGAAGTATTGGAAACAAATGGTTACATATACAGTAAAATAAATAGAAGCATTCTAAAAGCCTACACTTCAACTAGGTATTCTCATGTCTTGTAGAGTAATCCTGACCCAAAGTTCTTGCAGAGCTCTGTAATGAGACTTGGCTGTGATCCTCCTTTCATCAGACAAGTACGTGGTCAGCTTGCCTCCCCACTGAAGGACCCTGAGCATTTCCTTGTACCCTCAGATATACCCTAACAATCCTTTGTCATTAGTCATTAACAGGATACTGCCTGCTGTTTGTTTCATCCTGTGAATTTCTTCTCTTGTAGATTTCACAATATTTCAAATAGGCCTACACTACGAAAGGTACAATATGCATGACCAGACAGGGAGGTAAGTGTATGTTACCTTCTGCCTGAAAGGAATATGTATGAGGCATGTCACCTCCTGGTGACCTGCCTTAACTCCAAGACCTTAACATAATTTTCAGTATAAATATATAACTCCTTAAATATTATCCACACATACATTTTACAATGATTACGATGACCCGTGGGCTACTGGCTCTCAGTAGAACCCTCACATGACATGGTTCAGTGAACTATTATGCATATATCTAACCCAGAGCATTCCTGTAAAAACCCAGGCAGCCCCTGTGCACTCTCTCAGTTGGCACCATCACCACCACCACCACTCTGAAAGCAATCTGTTGACCCAGGAAAACTGTTTCTGCCAAACTGGTGATGCTTCCCTGCAAACTAACAGCCCTGAATTTTGTCTCACATGTGAAGATGGTGTGCTGAACTCTATCAAGCAGCACTTCCTTTCACTACATTACACCTGTCTCTGAGAAAATACTTGGACCATTTGGACAGCTCATGTTGAATTGAGTGATTCCACCACTCTGGTTTGATGCTTGCTAAACACCAAAAGCAGCCTGTTTACAGTGGGAGATATGCTACTTTAATAAGAGTCAGATACAGTAACTCCTCACTTAAAGTCATCCTGGTTAACATTGTTTCGTTGTTACGTTGCTGATCAGTTAGGGAACATGCTCTTTTAAAGTTGTGCAATACTCTCTTCTAACGTTGTTTGACAGTCGCCTGCTTTGTCTACTGCTTGTAGGAAGAGCAGCCCGTTGCAGCTAGCTGGTGGGGGCTTGGAACCAGGGTGGACCGGCAGCCCCACTATCAGCTCCCCGCTCTCTTAAGTTCCCTGTGCAGGAGCTGCCCAGCAGGCTGGCAATTGCAGCTGTCCCTTCCCCCACTGCCATGTGCTGCTCCTGCCCTCTGCCTTGGAGCTGCTCTCCGAGACTCCTGCTTGCTGCGTGGAGGGGAGGGGAGGGGAGGGAAGAAGAGGGCTAATGTCAGGGTGTCCCCCTCCCCCCTGCTCCTGCACCCCGCTTACCCCATCTTCCATAGAGCAGGGGGGGACACACGACAGGGCTCAGGATGGAGGGAGCTTGCTGCCAGCAGCTGCGTCTCAGCAAGCTGATCTAATTAACAAGGCAGTGTACTTAAACGGGAAATGCACATCTCTCACACACACACACACACACACACACACACACACACTGTGTGTGTCTCTGTCTGCGATGCTGTCTCCCCTCCCTCCATTCCTGCTGCCTTGTAGAGTGTGAGAGTTAACCCTTGAGGGCTCAGCCAATTGCTAGTTCATCATTTAGCAGTAAGGCATTCCATGGGAAATATTCCACCCTCTGACTCCTCCATCTCAACCAAGCTTCACAATCATCATCATTGTGTACCAGTATTAAATTGTTTGTTTAAAACTTATAGAAAGTGTGTGTGTGTGTGTGTGTGTGTGTGGTCAGGACTTAACCCCATCATTTACATTAATTCTTATGAGGAAATTGGATTCTCTTCATATCGTTTCGCTTAAAGTCACATTTTTCAGAAACATAACTACAATGTTAAGTCAGGAGTTACTGTATGTGGATTAAACCCTACCTAGGACATGACATCTAAATCACAGAACAAGATACACAGTATTGGGATTCCTATGTTGCATATTATATGGAACATTTGAATGACATGGAAGGTGACTGATGCTAGATACATCAAAAAAACAAAACTGAACTTGACAGACTTTCAGCGCAGCTAAGTTCTCCATGGTCTATCCAAAGACATCAGTTCTTACTGATGCTCACTGGTAACAATCCAAGTTGTTGAGCTTATCACACTAATATACTGAATGTCCGTCCCTTCACCACACCACTGAATGCATAGAGTGTGCCTGCAGACCCGAAGTAACAATGTACTGTCAGATCCACAAGAGCAAAGTAACTACTGAAGCACTAAGAGAAAAACATGATAACTGATAGCCACCAGCTGTTGATACTGACATGCCCAGTAATGTGCTCACCTTAGGCAATTACAGGTCCCTGCCTGGAAAAGTGCATTTCATGACGCAATTGTTCTTGGAAGAATGGCCCTCTTGGAGGGCCTGCACTCCAGGAGATGCCTGTGTTCCAAAAAGCATGCATCCAGAGCACCTATATTCTGAAGATTCTCACAGAAACCAATATTCCAATGTGCCAAAACTATCACTGACAAACTGATGATTTCCCGCACAAGGCTTCTGTGGGTTGGGTCAGGACAACTAGGTCTCGGAACCTCATGATGTGGAGACAGGACACAATGAGCCAAGATGGACAAACTCTACCAACGAATTGAAGTGCTGCCCGGGTAGGAGATGTGTGCCAAAACTCCTGTATATCCAAGTCACTGAAGTTCCAGACTGCCTTCAACACCAATGTATCAAGGCAAACAAATCGAAGCAGTCTTTAAACCCTTGGCTCTAACATAGGTGTCCATTTACCAAAGTGAGCCAAAACAACATATAATAGAATCATAGAAATATAGCACCGGAAGGGACCTCAAGAGATCATCTAGTCCATTTCTACACACGAAGGCAGGATTATCCTTGTGCTGTCTAGGCTTGTATCCCTTAATATATTCCCTAACACAAAGTGCTCTGCACACAAACTTTAATGTCCTCTCCCAAGGTCAGATAATTGAGACAACTATTAACTTGAGCCTTCTGCTGCTATGAAGAGGTAGAGAAAGGTCTAATAAATTCTGAAGGCCCAGGATAATAATGTTCAAGAAAACCCCTAAAAAACAGGAGTGCCCTAGACCTAGATCAAGAAGTTTGCTAGCAAGAAAAATACCACAAGGAAAACATCCAACGCTATGCACAGAAAGAGGATGATTTCTTAAATTTACATTCACACACACTGAAAACCTTGTAAGAAGACAAAGAAGATAAGATATTGAGATAAGATTCTCAATGTTTATCATCCTGAACATACAGATGTACACTTCACATAAAAGTAACTGTCTTCCATCTAAACACAAAGACAGAAACATCACAGACAAAGCTACCATCCTCAGTTCAACTAGGCAGACACATACATAAAAGGCAAGCCAACGTCCTCAGGCTCAGCAGAGTCAAAACCTTCAGCAGAAAGCAAATGACTAGTGTGTCTACCAATGGACAGACAACTCAAGGATGAAGCAACCTCAGATATAATATTCTTAAAACTAGAATAATGCCTCAAACTATTACATGAATCTGATACCACAGGGTCATCAGCCAAAATTACTGGAAAAACTACAGCGCGCTAGTCCTTGTGCAAAGGCCTACAAGGAATTATCAGGAAAAGATCTGTCTTTTCTTTTTTAAGTTCAAGTTTTATTTTAATTTAGTTGTGTTTTGAAATGCTGTTGGATCCTTTTGATCTCAGCATGATTTGCAGATGGTCAGCACTTCTGAAACATCAGGCTACTATTAGGTGCCTAAATATATTTAATGCACCAACTTTAAGCACAGATTTGAAAATTTGGGCCCAAGTTAATAAACCTTTAACCTAGTTTATTTCTAAAATTCATATAAAGCATACAAATAAACACAAATACAACCCAGTTCATGAAAGCTATGTTGTACATTACCTGGCGGTAAATCAGGATCAGAAGGAGAAGTTTGCTGGATTCGTCGTGGTTTCACTGATGATTTTGCACTCTCTGTGGTACTGAGGTTCGTTGAACTGGAACCACTGCTTTCATGGTCTTCCTGGAAATCAAACAAATAGTAATCTGAATTATTCAAAGAAGAAACAAATAACAGAAGAGAGGATGAATGTAAGGGATTTATGATTCCTAGATTTGATAAATATAATATTTTTGCCGATATTGTTCCTAGCACACTATAGTTTGTGTTTAACCATAAATTATACGGTAATTTGGGATTAACTAGAAAGTAAAAAACAGATGATTTGAAATGCAAATAAAAAAGAGTATCAATCCAATATTTGATTGGATTTGTTTTAGCAAAAGTCACACATTGTAGTGATGACCGTAATTAGCTACAATTCAGACAAAACATTCCTGAAAAAAATCAAAGAAAAAACTCTACAGACTATAAAAATAAATGTGAGAAACACTATCCACCTTTATCGGATTAGCATAAGTGTTTGCTCATGAAACAATCTTGAACAGTTCCAACATGTCAGAGTCATGTCCTTTCTACCACAGTTAATTAAAGCTGCCTCATGAAGCAAGACAGTCTCTCAGACCCTTAAAACAGCAAATACTGCCCTACAATAGATAAACAAACCTGGAGTAACTGCTCATCTTTAAGCTTTTATATGACTGATTTACCTTCAGCACTTTGGCAACAGAAAACATGGCTCACTCATAAAATAACTGAGTTAAAAATGTATCTTAAATGATAAATACTTGCAACACAGAAAATTCACACACACAAAACATAGCTTATGTGGAGTTAGGATTGCAAAGGCTCAACTATTGTGTTGTGTTCCCTGTGCCCTTCCAGAATGTGCGTTTATTATCAAAACTCATGTTTAGAAAAAGCAATAAATTATGGTTAATGCCTTCTTATAGAATATTAATACTAAAAAAAAAAACAAAAAAAAACACACCTTAATTCTGCTACCTATGATCCCTGTCCTGCCTTAGGGAGATCAGAGTACCTTACCCATTCTTAAACCTTTTTAATTGAACTCGGCCTACCAGTAGCAAGTATGTCCTGGATCATAATGTTGCCCAGATCACAAGGGTTTGCTCGAGTGTATGAACACAAGTCCTGTTATGAAACTATAGCGGGCAATAAAAGTGGCAGTGTTTTATGGAGAGATGACATTCCTAGTTCCTCTTGGCATTCTTGATACAACACAGTTAAAACTGCATGGTTGTGTTGTGAGAGAAGTGGCATCTTCAATCTGTATTTCCTGATTTTCTAACATTACTTGTTTAATGTTCTTGTAAGAATTACCAGGGGATCTTAACTCCAAATTTCTTGGCCTTTCAAGGTTTCCTCAGACAATTATGAAAAGGTCTGTATATAAACAGAACTTAAAGAGATGTAAAGACATTCAAGGGACTGCCACAAAATTTCCATTTCATATTTGGAAGAGAGAGAAAAACTATTTATGTCAAATTTTCCTGATTGACATAAAATGGAGATAACATTTCAGGAAGAAAGGCAGAGATAATATGTACCAACATCTTGGTCTAGAAGAAGACTAAATAAACGACAAAACATAAAATCAACAACTAACATACTGACCCATCTAAATAAGGAGAATAGGTAAGACTTTGCCTTTTACAGAAAAAAATGGATCCCAAATGCTAAAACAGCAGAAGGAAAAGCCTATTAACAAATAAAACTTAAGACACCACCCTGACACTCCCCAGGAATAGTCAGGGCTGAGAGACACCTCACCGCCACCCGCCCCCTAGAGTAAAGCAGTTTTGCCAGATGCCTACTCTAGCTCAGCTCCCTGAAACTATCACTGTCTGGTCACAGATAAGTACAGTCTTCCAGGACTCCACAGAGCTAACCCTCTCTTGTGCAGACTAGAGACAGACACACACCAATCACCGAGCCCCTCTGCCAGTGTGACTCTGTCATATCCAGCCTGTCACAGGATACTCCCAGAAATAACCAGGTACGCCTGTCTCTGAAAAGACAGTGTACACACAGCTTGACTGGCAAAACTCAGGATTAGGTCCCCTAAAAAAACACAGCACTGGAATCTACTTATAGTGAAAACAAATAAATCTTCATCTTTGTAAATAAACTTAAGCACTAGTGAGCAAAGATAATAAACAACAGGTTACATGTAAAACAAAAGGTATAAAATGCTTCCCTTAGAGTCTAAGCTTAGTTAAATCCTTGTCTAAAGCAATGTTTCTTTAAAGCAACTCCCCAACATCATTAGCCCTCATGGCCAGGACCCAATTCTAATGAATGCCAAAAGTGCCGTCCTCTTTACTTCGTGGTGAAGGATAAGAGGCCTTGTTCCTTCCTCTTACAGTTTAACAAATCTTTGAAATATCCCTTTTGAAGTGCACTCCTAGATAAGACTCTTCTCCACTGTGGCTGGTCCTCTGGTGTGCTCCCCACTGCAGGTTTCACATTCCCACCCCACACACACACCCCTTCACTCCTCCCCCAGTCAATCTGTTTTTTCTGTTGGCTCCAAATGCAAATAGGGCTTCCATTGTGTTGCCTTACAATCCTTAATTTACATCAGAGACAGAGATAAGAGTCTGGAAGAAGACCTGTTTGTCCCATCTGGCTAGTTACAGGCTTTAAAACGTAATTTAAGTGTATACATACATATATATATATATATACACACACACACACTCTCTCTCTTATATATTGTCAGTACATACATTTCACAGTGATATTAATGACCAGTGTCATCAGCTTTCATTTGACACCTTATAGGTCACTTTTTGGATACGTACAACAAAAGCAATGCGTTGGGTACAGTGAGTTTGTCAGGCCTGATAGGAGTTGCTGACCCAGAGTAGTGAACCCTTTACCAGCTGGCACTAACAGGCCTCTGTATCTCAACAGAGTAGTGAACAGGGTGAAGAGATGTTCCGATTTTATAGGGACAGTCCCAATTTTGGGGTCTTTTTCTTAAATAGGCTCCTATTACCCCCTACTCCCATCCTGATTTTTCACATTTGCTGTCTGGTCATCCTAGTAGTTACCTGTTTTCTAGTGGCACCAATGGATCTGTGTGTCACAAAAACAAAAGATATTCTAAATCTGGGAAAGCAGGAGAGAATAATAAAACAAATGTTCTCGAATCTTATTAATACGGCATATGACCCTACTACCTTGCACCTTTCTCATGGCCTATAAAAGGATAGAAACTTGATCTAGCAGAAGCCTAGGAGCAAGGTCCCGATTTCTTCAAAATCTCAAACTTTCTGCTGAAGAATTAGAGATCACTACAGTGTCTACCCTCTTAGCATTTTATCAGTGAAGAAAACAGTTTCCCAAATCCTTCTGGAAACTAGGAATGTGCACAATTTGAAGATCTGCTATCTGTGTTTCAGAGTAAGACTTCACAGATGTTTTGGCAGGTCTCGATGCAGCACTTCTCTTAATAGCTTTGAGAAAATGAGAAAACAGAGAACTCTTGATGGCAGCTGGATCCTGTTTTTTGTACAAGACTCATTGCAGCCATGATGGCCCAACTAGGATGACAAAGACTGTCTTTCTCAATCCTCCATAGGTTTTTATGAATACCTGAGACCAAAGGGGAATGCAAAAGACACATTTGTTTCCAGAAAATACAGAATTTACAATGGCTCCCAGCTGAGTTTCAGATTTCTTCGGAGTTGAGATTGTGCATGCAGAAATTACAAGTGATCTTCAATTAATCTTAAATTAGGATTAACTGGTCATTTGGGTGATATGGGACCTCTCTCACCTTTTTATATAATTGTTCAGTAATGGCTGATCAATCATATAAACAACTAAGGAACGTTGCTGGTATTGTCTGGGACTACGTTCCAGCAATTCTGGACAAAATTAGAAGATAGGAATCAGTTGGTGATTATGGATAATACAGCATCTCACCAAGATTTTGTTTTAACACCTGTTTTTCAGCACCTCTAAACATATCATAGAATCTTATTAATATAGTATGGTTCTCGGCCATGGACCTTGCAAATTAAATTTCTGATTTGGAAAGATACCTGAGCAATAATGACACTTGGATATACTTGCCCTCTCACATCCTCAACACTGAGAAGACAGAAGTTTTGCTGTTCAGTAGAGATCTTTTATAACAGGATGCTTGCTCATCTCCTTCACTTGTTGAGGAGAATTTATTCATAGATTTCAAGTTAAGAATTTTAGCATTATTTTAACCATGCCCTTTCCTTAGAAAACTGTGTTTCAGATTCTGTACAAAAGTGTTTCTCTGATGAATCACTGCATTTTTATTTATCTTTTGATCTTGCCAAAGAAACAGATGGCCTGGTGACCACACAGCTCAATAAGCATGATCCCCTCTTTCCTGAGCTTGTCATAGAGCCGCTGTCACTTACCATTTACACAGAACGTTTTGTCATTACTGATATGAATCATTACGATCATATTATGCTTGCCCTGTGAGTTATGTTGGCTACCAATAAAAAAAAAGATTCTCTTTAAATTAGCATTACCTCTTTTTAAACCATTAATGGTGTTGACCCTAGCTACATTCAAATTTTTTTCAGCCTCGTACTAACTAGTATGCACACTCACAAACCATCTGTCATACAAGGATCCCATCAGCACGTGCAAAGTCTGCTGGCAATTGCACTTTTGCAACATGACTCCTACACAACATAGAATTTGCTTATGCCTGAATCAGTCTCATTTCATTCCTCTACATTTACAAAAAGCACTATAAAGTTTATTTCAATCTGTAAGGTTTGTTTTTTAAGGAAAAATACCTTTATTTCTGAATAAGCTCCAATTTCAATTTTTTTTTATTTAAATAGATCCCTTCATTTGTTGTTTGAATTCTAAGATTTTATTATATTTTTGTTATATTGCATTTGTTTTTAATTTTATAACTTACTGAGCAATTAGTCTTCGCTGAGAGGGGAAGAGGCTGCAATAGTTTGTTTAGCGTGTTGGACCTAATAGGATTGTCAAAATAATATTTACATGCTTCAGGATGGTGACAAAAATAATACACAAACACCACCCTGGGAAACATAACTATACATTACTATTACTAAGGAAATTCTATTAGAAGACTTACAACTTTATTCCCACCTATGTGAACACTTGTAACAATATGTACCTAGCTATAGCTTAAAAAGAGCTCAACATGATACAATAATGTTTGAAAGTACTACTATATTTAGTGCTAGCTAATATGCACTAGTTTCCTTAAACTACACAATTATCCAACAGTTTCTGCTAGTACGTATTTTTTTTAAAATTCACATTTTTTCTTTAACAGCTACTGATATTTTATAAAACAAATGTCATACTCTAATTTCTAGATGACAATTACTATGGCCATGACCTTATAAGAACTAGACTCCTATTTAGTTCTACTTACATTCAAAAAAGTTATGTAGTTATACACTTCTGCTCAATGTTAACTTTAAAAGCATGCTATTAATTTTTCAAACATGTGGCTGTCTCTCATACCCAGAAGTAAAACACGTTCATTAAAAAGAAAACGTTCCAAGTGAACTGCCAAAACTAGCATAATTATGAAAATATTTAACACAGAAACCAACTGAAATCACATACTGTATATAGATTACAGTGATGTCATAATAAACATCACAGCCAAAATGCACTAAAACTACTGCAGTCTAATAAATCTAGCTCACACCACATGACAAACATTTTAAAGTTAAAGAAACACTTTTTCAAAAATATATATTTCTAAAATATCACTAGCTGAAAAGTTTAGTAAACTGCATATGTATTTTAATAATGGGAATGATTGCAAGTATTAGTTATAACAATAACAATCTAAATTATAAAAAGACAAAAAATTGTATTTTCACTGCTGATCTTTACAGAGAAATAGAGTGATTATTTATTAAAAATATTTTGTGAAATAACTATGCAATAACTTAAAATGCTGGCCTTTAGTAATAATTTAGGTTTGCTTTCAATACTGGACATAATGAGCAGCATCTTTAGTGTAAATAAAGAAGATACCTATTTTCTTCCTAAACAAAAAATAAACTCGGCATACTTCTATAATTAGAAAGTAAATATACGGAAAATTATGATTTCCTATCTTCTCCTCCATTGAAGCACCAGAGTATATAATCTACTCATGTTGTTCTTGTCCTAACTTGGCTGGTGATCTTACAAGTCCCATGCATATAGTCCTCACGTGCGTAAAGTTACTCACATACATAAATGTTTGCAGAATCTGCAACCATCCCAAAACTCTTCAGAGAAGGGACTTCATTTTACTGTTTTGTAAAACTTACACAGCACTGGAGGTGCACATGATGCAATAAGTAAAATATCCATGAGATTAATGTTCTGTCAAATTTGACTTGAAATATTTGATAAATAAAATGGCAATTGCCATTTTGTCACATACAAACCATATTTGACAGTGTCAGAATACACGCTCTGAATTTTACTATAACCTTTTCCTGATAGTCTATTAAATATTTTATTTAAATAAAACAGACAACTTTTTTGCTTTAATTAATTTTAGAAGATTTTTTTCCATTTTAAAACATGCTTCACAACACAAGCTTTGTTTAATCTGCAAGACTTCCAAGATGTCTAGTGAGAATACTTCATGGGAGAAGAATGTTTTCTTGTGGGGATCACATGGTTATTTCTGCAAACATTGGCCTATGCTCTCAACAAACCAAGTAAAAATGTTGTTTCTTTAAAATAGGGGGAATTATGGTAAAAAAAAAAAAAAAAAAAAAAAAAAAAAAATAAATTCCAGTTGTGAATTACACTGCAAAATCATAGTGATGCAGTCTAACTAGCTACTTTACAGAAACCTTCTTGCACACTTATATGGGTAGGTTGTTTCAAGTTAGTGTTTTGACTCTCTCTCTCCTCCATTTCCACCCACTCCCCACAAACAAATTTCTCTCTCATCCTATTGCTACTCTTCCAGTTATTATTTCTAGAAAAATAAACCTAATTTACTGTCCAGACTACTTGCAGAAACCCAAAATGATGAACCAGTTCCTATTTATGGAAGGAAGGTTGGTGCTCCACAAAATAATTTCCAATGATAGGACTATGTTAAAATTAAACATTCTTACCCGTGGGAAGTTGAGCAAAGAATCATTTCAAGATCTGTTACAAATCTATGTCAAACTGGTTATGATCTGCAGGATTTCATTGCAGAAAAAAAATATAGCATGTGTATTGTCTCCTACAGAATACTACCAGATAGGCATCAAAATGTAGATGCGTGTATACAAAAAATATATTAATAGAGCACTTTATTACACCCTTGCAAAAATCTAACTGACTTCTAAGGTGTATACTTCTTTGACTAAAATATTGCATTTCCCCCTATCAAACGTAAAAGGCATGCAAACAGATTTCACAAAGCTGATTTATTGGGAATAGATACTGAAGTCTAACTAAACCTTGAAAAATGTAGACTAAATTTTACTTCTGCTCTAATGAAGAACAATATAA
Source organism: Chelonoidis abingdonii (assembly GCF_003597395.2). Lineage (NCBI taxonomy): Eukaryota > Metazoa > Chordata > Testudines > Testudinidae > Chelonoidis > Chelonoidis abingdonii. The sequence goes on along the minus strand of NC_133770.1, from coordinate 261,770,555 downwards.
ACAAGTAAAAACAGTGGATATAGAAAATTAATTTGCTTTGATCTGTTTGATATAAACTTAAGTGCTGTAAAACTTCGGCTCTTGGGAACTTTAACAGCAGTCTGACTATTGGAAACAGATAACAGAACGAAATATGATTGTTATGTAATGTATCTAAAGGCAGTTCAAAATTTACAAAAACAATCATATAGTTAAAGAGATGGCAATACTTATGATTTTTAATACTTATGACATAATAGTGCCAAAATTAGGATTATTTAAGCTGAAAGGAAAAGAGCTAAAGTTACTCAAAGCTCTAATAAATATTGCATCTTTCAAAATTCTAATAAATATAGCATCTTTTATCTTGAAGGGTTCCAAAATGATTTAGAGAGTTTACTCTAACACTGAAATTCTGTCCCAGGAGTAGTTATATGTGGCATCAGTTTTGCACACAACATTAATAACTGTTTCTTTGAACGGGAAATAGAGAACATCTTTAACTGACAGTGCAGGGGGAACTTTAAGGAAATAGAACATATTTATCCAGGTTGGAATTTCACCACTGGGAAATTACTATTGTGAAGTAATGAATTAGATATTTATCCCGATGCCGGAGTTAGATTGTTTATGACAGCATATTTTCTTGCACTTTTACCCAGTCTAGTTTTAAATCTCTTCCAGTAGATGTTTTAGGTACCCATATCTATTTTAGAGCTATTGAGTTACCTTTAATAAAGAGTTGTTGCTGACTCACCTGCAAGACCAGAACAGAAATGATAAAGTAACTCGTGAATGGCTGCTTTTCTCTCCAAGAGATCCCAGGGGAGCTTGTTATGAGAGACTCTATTTTGGTTCCAAGAGTGCTCTCATGTAAGGTTTCTCAAAGGTTCATTTTGTAACCTCTTTTATTCAAAATATATATCAGACTATTAGAAGGAATAGTAAGGAGTCCCAATTAGTACAATGAGGATATCCATGTCTTTCTCTCTTTCTCATCAGAGCCAATTGGTGTGGTACTTTAACGATTGTCTATTGAGACTGGTGGCATGGATGAGGGTAAAGAGGCAAAGGCTCAGCCTGAATAAGTTAGGAAGGCAGGCTGAGGTAAACCACCAAAGGGTTTAGAAGAGACTGTATCATCAAGTCATCTAATTGAGGGTGTTTGGCAATAATGACCAGAAAGGCTTTTTACCATCTGCATCAGGTCAGGAAGTTGAATCCATTATTTGTGACTCCAGAATTCACTATCATGATCCATGTTTTTGTTACCTCTATATTAGTTTACAGCAATGTGCTCTAAATGGTGCTATAATTTAAATCTATTTGAAAGCTTAACACAATGTCGTATGCAGCCACAGCAGCCCACTTTGGAAGTAAAGTAGCTTGCAGTGAAAACATGCTGCTGGTGCTCTGGGAAATGTGCTGGCTGCCCATCGGTTTCTGGGGAGAACAACTGCTGTGTTCAGTGCTGTTACTGCTGTGATTAGCACAGATATCTGAGTGCAACATCTATTTGTTTACAAGAGAGGGAGCTGCTGGCTTCTCAAAAACTATGGTGATAAGGTCCACAGAAGTACAGATAGATAACATGGGCTGTACTCCATTAGAGACCTTGATTTTGAATTCATCCCTCACTTTTGTCAGCAATATTAAAAATTTGTCAAAGTCCACTTATTTGTCTCAGCTCTTTAATAAGGTTGACTTGCCTGTATGTTATTTTTCTTTTTGGGGAGGGTGATTTATATTGTAAATCTGTTGACTCGGATTTGATTATATGGGAGCTGGGTCATCTACTGGAGTAGCAATATTTGTTGTATTTGCTGTGTTTTTTAAAAAAAAAATTATCAGGCCACCTATAATTTGCGATAAGTACCTTTTAATTGTAAAAATCAAAATAAAAACATAAAAATAATTAATGTCTCCAAATATAGGGTTTCCAAAACTCCCATTAGGAGACTGTTCCAAAGAAATAACTCTTCCTAATGTTTCAGGAAGTTTTTTCTGATGTTTAGCTTTTAAAAAAAAAGGCAACACTTCTTAAAAATTCATAATATTAATTATTTGTCTTACACTAGCACCTAGAAGCCCCAGTCAATCAACTCACTGTAGTAAGCACTAAAGGAAAATACTGACTACCTGTCCCACAGAGCTCACAACCTAGAGAGATTTTTAGGTATGTAGCGAGGAGGCCTCACTCCCCGCCGCGCCTGAGAGGGACAAGCCAGAACAGGCCCAGCAGGGGGCGGAGCAACCACCACCTGTCCCTACTCCCCGGAAGTCAAGGGGCGGGACAGGAAGTATAAAAGCATGGCCCCGGCGCTCAGTTGGAGGGAGACTGCCGGAGAGGACAGATGCTGGTGCCGGGGCTCCCGCTGGGCCCAGCCTGCCCCATGCTCAGTACCCGGAGGAGCGCTGGCCTGACCTGCCCCGTGCCCGGTACCCGGAGAAGCGCTGGCCTGACCTGCCCTGTGCCTAGTATCCAGAGGAGTGCTGGCCTGACCTGCCCCATGCCCGGCATCCGGAGGAGCTGCCTGAGCTTCCCGACGCCCAGCATCTCGAGGAGCTGCCTGAGCCACCCCACACTCGGTACACAGAGGAATGGCCTGGAGTTCCCGACGCCCGGTATCCTGAGGAGCCCATGGTCTGAGACCCAGCGGATGGCGCCCGCAGATGGCAGGTACCCAGTGAGGGGGAGATTGGAAGTGGCCCGGGGGCAGCCGACCCCAGTCAGGCTGCAGATTCACCTGAGTCTACGTCTGTGTGTTTCGCTCAGGATCCCCACTAACCGTCAGCGGTGTTAGCCGCTACTAGGGCCCCGGGCTGGAATGCAGTGGAGTGGGAGGGCCTGCGTTCCCCCTTCCACGGGTGACAGACTCCCCCTCCCTGGCCTGAGGAGGCCATTCAGACTAGTTGCTTGCTCAGTCCCTCCTGAAGGGCCTGAGCCCTGAATCGTTTGCTGCCCCGCCCTGAGCCAGAGCCTGGGATTTATACACCTGAACTGCTTCTTGCCCCGCCCTGCCCCAGGGCCTGGGCTTCTGGACTGCTTGTTTGCTCAGCCCTGCAGCAGAGGGTCTGAGCCCCCAACTAACTGTATATTGTTGCTCAGCCCTGCAGCAGAGGGCTTGAGCTCCCAGCTAACTGTGTATTGTTGCTCAGCCCTGCAGCAGAGGGTCTGAGCTCCCCTCTAACTGCGTGTTGTTGCTCAGCCCTGCAGCAGAAGGCCTGAGCTCCCAGCTGTGCGTTGTTGCTCAGCCTTGCAGCAAAGGGTCTGAGCACCTAATTAACTGTGTGCGGTTGCTCCACCTTGCCGCAGAAAGCCGGAGCCCCCAAGTGACTGGGCATTGTTGTTCAGCCTGGAAGCAAAGGGCAGGACCCGGGCCGACAGAGTGTGGGGAGCCAGTGTGGCTCCCCTCCGCCCTCAGGGAGGGTTGAGCCCCAGTCCCACCCTTCTACAAGGTACCTTTTTGCTGTCTTGAATGATGTTCAGAGAACCCCCCAATTTAATGAAACTCAAAGATACTAAGATATTGTTAGAAGATTACCCTCGTCCCGACCATTAACATTTTAAACAAGGTCAGCATCAGGGTCTTCTCCACTCTTAAAATTAATTCAGATTAAGGAACGGTGAGAATTCAAAGCACAAGAGCTCCATATGAAGACAAGACCTAACACTGAACCTTGCAATACCTTGTTAGGCACTCTCTCCCATGACCTCACAGTCCTTTCCTTTGTGTTCCTTCAGCCTCTTTGCAGTCCGAGACCATTTTAATTTACTGCATAAGTAGGATTTTGTAAAGACACTTGTCATAAACAGATAGCTAAGGGTTAATGTCTTTCACCTGTAAAGGGTTAACAAAACAGGGACCTGGAATACCTGACCAGAGGATCAATCAGGAGACAAGATACTTTCAACTCTGGGTGGAGGGAAGTTTGGGTGTGGGTCCTTTGTTCTGTGTGTGTGTGCTCTCTAGGCTCTGAGGGTGACCACCCATCTCTACAGGCTCTCTAATCTTCTGTTTCCAATTGTAAGTACAAAGGTAGAAAGACAGTAGTCTTTTTATTTGGTTTTCTTTATGTGCAAATGTGTAGTTTGCTGGAAATATTTTAAATTGTATTTTTTCTGGATAAGGCTGTTTATCCATTTTCTATAAGCTGGAAAACCCTGTAATATTTCATCTAAATTTACAGAGATTATTTTTACTCTTTTTGTCTTTTATTAAAACTTTCTTTTTTTAAAGACCTAGTTGATTTTTACTCCTTGTTAATGATAAGGTATTGAGTCTGTATTCCTCAAGGACTTGATGGGAGGGAAAGGTAGATTTCCTCTTTGTGTTAGATTCACGGAGAGCTTGAATCTGGATTGCCTCTGGGGAAGAGGGAAGGGGGAGGAAAACCCTGCTTGGTGTGTTTCTCTCTCTCTCCGGGATACCCAGGGAGGTGGAAAGAAGGGAGGAGAAACCGAATTTCTCTGTGTTGTGTTTCATGGAGTTTGAAGCCCAGTGATCTTCTAGAGGAACCCAGGGAGGGGAAGCCTAAGAGTGGCACTAGTGAGGGAAAGAGTTTACTTTCCTTGTATTAAGATCCAGGGGATCTGGTCTTGGGGATCCCCAGGGAAGGTTGTGGGGAGACCAGAGTTCATCAAACACTCAGTTTTGATTGGTGGCAGCATATCAGATCTAAGCTGGTAATTAAGCTTAGAGGAATTCATGCTAGTATCTCATTTTCTGGACTCTAAGGTTCAGATTTGGGAAGGAATACTATGACAACACTGCATCAAATGTTATTAATATCCCAATTCCTGTGAAAAGTCTCATGACCCACCTTCAGTATCTATGAATACTCAAGGTACTTCTTTTAAATTAAATGAATAAGAGAATCTCTAGCAGCACAGTGCCTATAGTATTTAGCAAGGGCATTGTCTTGAACACCACAGGAAGAAAGGTGAAATACCAGGAATGTGGTTTAACCAGGCTGACGCTTAATTAAATAACACATATGGGAACTATACAGCAGTAACTCGTCCAGTTAGCCTAGTCCCAGTACCGCTGTTGAGACCTTAACACTTCCCTCATCTGAGGGTTAACGGGAGAGGGAAAAACAAGGCTACTTGTTCACTGTACCAGACATTAGGACCTCAGCCCCATTCCCCACCTTCTTTAAGAGACGCCTTCTCCTAATCCGTCTCCAATTCCAGTTTATCAGGGACCAACCCACTACTGAAGGATTACCAGCAATGAGCACCTACCAAGTTGCAACAAAGTGAATTTTACATACCCACTAGGTGCCGGGGAGCTAAGAGGAAAGTGAAATAACCCACCTTTCCCAGGCCAATCTGGCAGTGAGAAAAATTTCCTCCCTAGCCCCAGAGGCAGCTAGCATGATGCAATCAGCAAGGGCCCAAAAGACCTGGTCCTACTCTAATCACAAGACGGAAGCTTTTCTTCCTGTGCAGAAAGGCCCCCCAGACTGGAAGAAGGATTCATAAATCCTCTCATTAAAATGCATGGAAGCAAATAGGCTTTGCTGAACCCTTATGTCCCACCAATCAGCCAAGAGCACTCCTCCTCAAAATCACAAGATGACTGAATGCCTATGGTACAAATTCAAAATACAAGAGCTCCATATGAAGACAAGACCTAACACTGAACCTTGCATATTCCCCTGCTGGTTCAGACACAGACTGTCCTAATTTCTAAGGCCACAAGGTTCAGTACTGGTAGAGGAAGAATTCCATCTACTGCATCACCAACACCAATTTTTGTAGCATTTAAATATTTCTTGAGGGGCCTCCCATGCCAGATCTGATCCTCGCTTACCTTACGAGAAATAACAAGATCACAATCAGAAAGTGCCAATTGCAATGTAATCAGCACATTTACAGGAAAAAAACTGAGATTTTTAGTAGAAGTGAGCTGTGCATAAAGGATAGTGATGCTACTGCTGCCATGATAATAATTACACATATCTGACTAGCAGCATAATATTTTAAACAGATGTTTCATCTTTCATATGAATGTAAAACACACACTAAATTACTGTATATAGCATCTTTTATCCCAAGTACCAAGAGGAAGTGTGAATAGCCATGAAAAATTGTAATACTTTTGAGCTGATATGAGCATTTTTAACATGCTTATACAAATTTCAGTCAACCTATTGCATTTTTTGGAGTCAGAAAATTTGTTTTGTTTTAATACAGAATATATAGATTAAATATGTTGCTAAAATAAAATGAATTACTCATTAACAGTTCCAGGGTCTATGACAACACAAAATTGCATACTTTGAATTACATCCTATGTAATTAAATATGTTAAGATTATGGGGAGGGAGGTGAGTGTATATATATATTTTTCATATATGTCACATTCTGAAAATGCTTTTAACCTAAAATGTTCCATTTTTGATCTTTGCTGAAAGATATTTTGTTTGTTTTGGGGCAACTTTTGAAGAATGCATTCAGAATTTGTTAGTTAAGGACAGTTTTTTGGGGGAAGACTTTTCACACTGTTAAAACAAAAAACATTATCACACTCCCTCTTCCCCGACCCCCAAACACACACACAGAAATGTGTAAGCTTTCAAATTTGATATATAGTGTTCATTTTATAGTAAATACTCCAAAAAGTTTGAAAAAAACTGACTAATAATGAAGGGCCAAATCCTGCAGTTCTTACTCAGGCAAAACTCCCACTGAATTTCAGGGAGTAAAGGACTTGGCCTAGAGGTACCCAAACGGTGCAGATGGACACCTGCTGCACCTAGCCTCTCCATCTGCCCCAGATTTGCTTCTGTGGAACAAACCAAGTGATTCATGTCTCTCCAGCTCTCCCCAGTTATTCCAGTGAACTTGCAAGTTCATTTGTGCCCTGAGCACTTAAGTCTGTTCCTAGTCCACCTGGCACTTAAACAACATAGAAATGTGTAAAACAAAAACTATTTTAGCCCAAACCTTTCCCTTTTTTTTGGAACATGGGTTCCCAAACTTTTCCCAGTCATGACTTTATTTTTGATTGTCTGAACAATTATAGAAATGAATGAATGAATGAATGAATATTTACAAATAATTCATAACACTGGGCCAAAGTTGATACAAGGAGGCAAAAACTGCTCCTCCTTGAGCCAGCTAAGCCCACTGCAAGACGAGGAGATTCACCTTTCTTCAGGACAAACTAATTTCTTGGGGATTTATTGCCCCCCATAAATGCTGTTAATCATTATTTTACACTCTTCCTAATAATCATCTATCTAGATACTTACATGGCAGAATATTTGGATGGATCCCACACAACAATGAACATACTCTCCCAACACTCTTCTGAGGTAGGGAATCATTGTTATGTTTGTTTTACAGAAAGGGAGGCAGGGCAGAGAGAGATTAAATGATCTACCCAGAATCACACAGAAAGTCTCTGACAAAAATTGGGAATTAAATCCAGATCTCTGAAGTCCCAGTCCAGAGTCTTAAACCACAAGGAATTCCATCTCAAAATTTTTCCCCCATTCATAAAAAGACGTGCACACGCACAAAAATGTGGTGGGATCATGGTTATCAATCTACTAGAGTTTTCTCTTTATGGGTCACTGTTTGAGACTAGTGCAGTCTAGCCAAGTAGAACCCTCATTGTGCTTACATTACCAAGATCCGTATTTAATTTTAATGTTAGCTTAACAGCAGTTCTCATGCACACTCTTCACAATTCCACTATAAAATTATGGCACTTCTTTCTCTTCCAGATGACAAGAAGAAAATGTGCTTGCGGCTGTCTTCCACAGTACCTACATCAAGGGGAATCCTAGCTCCCAGTTGGAACTGGGTTTTTCAGAACTCTTTACATCACTCCAGATTCTTTATCCTGCATAAAGTGTGAACATAAAATTTAAATATCTGCACAATTTTTGCTGCATTCTGCTAATTCAAAGGTGTTTCCAAACCCCCGCTCCCACCCCCACACACACACAAAAATTAAGACCTCATCATGCATAGTGATCTCTTGGGGGCAGATCAGAACCACTTACATACAATCAAGTAAAAAAACTTGTCCTCCCTTTCTTTTTTAAAAAGGCAAGGAAATTAAATACATTTCTCAAGGAACACATGAACACTGTGTACGTGGAACAAGGTCTTGTTAGTTACTAAAAGAATACTCATTTTTACTCTACAAATTTATATTTCTTTAATGTACTTTTTTTGCATTTTACGCCCACATGCGTATGCTACTACACTCAAAACAAGCTCTCTTTTTAGGTGGCTATACCACAACTTAAACATGTTAGTTGAATGTAACGGAGTGCCAAGTTTTAAAATACTTTGCCTGGCAAGAGGATCATTTACCTAAGCCATGACTTTAGTTAACTTTGTACATCTCGAGTTGGTCAAAGTCTTACCAGCATAGAAGCCAAGTTAGTGCTGAGTTCCAGTTATACCTAGCTACTCACACAATGTCTTCAGGCATGATTTACTGAAACAGCCTTCCATAAAAGATTCAGGAATAGCGTAGTTGAAGTTGACATATCTTAGATCAATTTAGACTGATTTACTTCACGTCCTCGTGGCGCGGGATCGACAGCCGCCACTCCCCTATCGACCCCAGTTCTGCCTCTCGCCTTGGTGGAGTTCCGGAGTCGACGCGGAGCGCGTTTGGGGATTGATGTATCACATCTAGACAAGATGCGATACATGGATCCCTGATAGATCGATCACTACCTGCCAATCTGGGTAGTGTAGACATAACCTTAGTTGTATTTTAAATTACTGTTATATACCAATAAGGGCCAAAAATTAATTTTCACCCAATGTAATCAGTGAACTAACAGTCCAAGTGCTCAGATAACAGACTAATAAAATCAGTGGATTAAATTGCAAAGGTAGCTGGGTCACTCTACAAGCTTTCTGGTTAATAAATGTCAAGAGTACACATAGGCATAACTCATTCAAGACATTTAAATTAAGACTTACAATCAATCATTTCTTTTATATAAATGTCAATCTTTGTGATGTGTACACTATTTCATAGAATTTAATACTATGTATAAGGCATCACTTTTCAAATACCAAGAAAGGCTTTCAAACTATTAACTAAATGCTAAACTAACAATTTATCGTCCAAAACAGGCCTGTTAGATATGCATCACTTAAACTTCCAAAAATTCTATACATTAAAGAGTGCAAATGTCAACTGCACATTATAACTGTCAGAAAGCTTTACAAAAGATCTCTGTAATTGTATCATCATAATGTGTAAATTCTTATCACATGAATCAATTTAAAAAGCAATGTGTTTCGTCTCAAATAGTTGATACTTTTTAATAGCACACACACAGGGTTTATTATCCTTTCAAATGACCACATTCATGACAAATATTTTTTCTCTCATGAAGACTCCTGAGCAATTCTTCAAATTGAACTTATTTTCTTTGTTACTGACTGATCAGAATATTTTAGCTAAAAATAAGGACTGCAAGCTCTCGTTTTATTAGTTTTTGGCACTAGTTCTTCCTGGAAGAGAAGTTAATTTTTCTGTCATCCCTGGTCTAATTTTTAATGAAAGAAATAGTAAAGATTTAATAAGAGGAAGGAAAGTAAGTGTCAGCAAGAAATGGAACTGAGTGGATTCTAGATACCCATGGGAAACAAAATATATAAATATTTCTGAAAGCGGGAAAAGATTGTTACTGTGTGGTGTTCAACTGTGTACTCTGAACATATGCAAAAGTAAAGATTAAAACTGGACAACAGGGTGAGGAAAACAAGATTTAAAAGTAACTTGGGAAAAAAATATGAGTGTGGGAAAATGAAAAATTTGGAAACATCATCTAATCTTATATAATGCCAAACAGAATAGCTCAGGGAGTATTTAGTGTGTAAGGAGAAAAGAATGCATCTCATTTTAAATTAAAGCACAGAATAACCTTTGGAACAGTACTACTGAATAATACAAAATAAGTGGTTTATATAGCTTATGGCAGATTTAGAGTCAAACTGACAAAAAATATAGGATTATTCTATTAAGTCTATAATTCAGTGTTTTAACTGATCATATTATATTGATAAAGTTTGCCTTTGTAGCTTAGGCCTGAACTACACTTTAAGGTTAGGTTAACATAACTACAGTGCTCAGCCTCACATCCTTGAACACCATAATTAAGCCAATCTCTAGCTAAGAGACATGGATTATCAGTGCAACAGAAAAAGCCCTTCCATCACTGTAGGAAGTGTCTGCACTATGATGTAGCTGTGTCACTATAGTGACCATAATATAGACATGGTTGTTAATTTGCCCAACTCTAATCAAATGAAAAATAAACAGTATGTAAGTCACCAAGTCATCCAAGTTTCTCTAACAGTATTTCAGTCCAAGGAAAATATTTTCAATCAGCTTTCTGTGTAAATTTAGGAAACTGCATGTAGTCACTGTAAATTAACCTCAAAAGCACTGCACTTTTTAAAAAACTAAATGAAATTTAAATAAATGACATATTTAACAGACAACTTTTTCCAAATAGATGAACAGATGTTGTTTGTTTTGGGGGTTCTTATACCAAGTAACAAATAAATAAATAAATATCGTCTAGCTCTTACATATGCCCACAGATCTCAAACACTTCACAGAAGAGGTCAGTATCACTATCCGAATTTTACAGAAATGAAGGCACAGAGAGTGCAAGTGACTCGCCCAATGTCACCCAGCAGACCACTGGCAGAGCCAGAAACAGAACCCTTCTGAGGTCTTCTGAGTCCAGTGCTGTATATGCTATACTGGGCTGCACAGTATAGGTATATAATACACAGAAGCTTCTAGCCATAAGGCTAGAAGAAACCTTGAGAGGTCATCCCCACCCTCCCTTCCTGGTGCTGAGGCAAGATTAAGTATATTTAGACCATCCTTGACAGGTGTTTGTCTACCTTGCTCCTAATCTCCAATTACAGGGATTCCATAACCTTCCTAGGTAACCTGTTTCAGTACTTAACAATCCTCATTGTAAGAAAACTTTTCCTGATATGTAATCTGAACTTCCCTTGCTTCCAAAACTAAGCTAATTACTATTTATCTTACCCTTGGTGGAGGTGGAGATGGAGAACAATTGATCATGATCCTCTTTACAACAGCTCTTAACATGTTTGAAGACTGTTACCACATCCCCCTTCAGTCTTTTCTTCCTTAGACTAAACATACACAATTTTTTCAAACTTTCCACATAGCTCAGGTTTTCTAAGCCTTTTATCATTTCTGTTGCTCTCCTCTGAACTCTTTCCACATCTTTGCGTAGTGCCCAAAACTGGACAGTGTTCCATCAGAGACTTCACTAGTGTCAAGTAGAGTGGAACAGTTACATCCCATGTCTTACACAATCTCATGTTGATACACATCAGAATGACACTTGCCTTTTTCACCAGAGCATCACATTGTTGATTCACATTCAATTTGTGATCCACTATTATCCCTATATTCTTTTCTGCAGTACTGCTGCCTAATCAGTTATTTCCATTTTTTATTTATGCATTTGATTTTTTTTTCCTAACTGAACTGGTCTTTATTGAATTTAATCTTTCTGATTTCAGACGAGTTCTCCAATTTATCAAGGTAATTCTGAATTCTTAATCCTGTCCTCTAAAGTGCTTGCAACACCTCCCAACTTGGTGCTGTCCTCAAGGTTTATAAGCATACTCTACACTCCATCATCCCACTTGTTAATGCAAATATTGAATAGTACTGGACCCAAGACAGACCATTACTGGACCCCACTTGATATGTCCTCCCAGTTTGACTGCGAACCTTTGATAACTACAAAGTACAGTTTTTCAACCAGTTGTGCACCCATCTTATAGTAATTTGATCTTTCATATTTCCCTAGTTTGCTTCTGAGATTATCATGTGGAACAGCGTCAAAACCTTACTAAAATCAAGATATATCACATCTGTTGTTTCACCACAGCCACTAGGCCAGTTATCCTGTCAAAGAAGGAAATTAAATTCGTTTGGCATGATTTGTTTTTGAGAAATTCTTCTTGGCTATTACTTATCACCTTATTATCCTCCAGTTTTGAACAAAATTGTTTAATTTGTTCCAGAATCTTTCCAGGTGTCGAAGTAAGGTTAACTGGTCTATAGTTCCCTGGGTCTTCTTTTTGCTTATTTTTGACGATAAATACTATGTTTGCCCATCACCTGTCCTCCACAAGCTCTTAAAGATATAACACAATTTTTCATTTTCAGACTAAAATCATTTTTAGTATTAAAATTAAGGGCACCACCCAATTTTAATTTATGAATTTCTACCATGCTTATGGCTTTAACAATTATACAAAACTCAACAATTCAATGTAAAAGCTAATTATTTTATAGGTTAATATTTTTTTAGTTCATTCCAATTCTGAATGAGTTCACATACTCAATTCCATTTTCCTTGAGTAAACACTGCAGAATATGCATACCCTGATTTTTAAACAACAATATTTACATAAAACTCAGAGAGGAGGAGCTCTGGTTGCAGTAAGCAGCTCAGGCAGTTTCTTCTTGTTTTTAGACTGGCAGCAGTGGCTGCTCAAAGGTCATTTGAAGGACTGTTGTTTAAAACTGGCTAATAGCCAGCAATGAAAATTCAAACTATCATCCTCCTAACTGATCAACAGAATAAAAACATCAGCAAACAGCCCAGGTAAAATACTGGGAATTTTATATTTTAACATAGTTTTTTCAGATTTAACCCTAAAATTAAGCCATTAGACTTTTGGATGCCTCAAATAGGTACATAAATATATGCACATCCTCATTTAAGTCTGGGTATCTATATGTGCATCAAAACCAGGATTTAAATATTATAATAGGGCCCACATAAATATATGTATTATGATACATGTTCAGAAAGCTACCATAAGACACAACCATGGTAGTGTTCCATACTGCAATAATTGCTATCATATAATCATACACTGATATTTAAATATTGGTATATTCTTTACCTATATATCCTCGTTATGATTTTAAGAAATGTTTACAAGTCTGCATTTCAGACACCAGATGTAGCAAACAAATTACAAATTTTAGAAAGGAAAAAAGCACAAAAGTTACCTTTATTCTAAAATTAAGTATGATTTAATCATTTATCATTAGCAACAACTTTTTATAACTGTATAATTTCCCCAATAGCCGTTGCTTTTACTATCAACTTCATTCCCACCAAATACTCTTTATGCACACACAAATATGCACATCTCCCACAAACTATGTTACCCCACTACATACTGTATGTGCTCATTTTTTAAAATCTATTACATCTTTGACAGGTTTTAGAATGAACAGATAATAGTTTTCCCTATTAAACTGTACTTAAAAATTGAGATTAAATTTTGTCATAACATGTAATGGTTAAAAAATAAAACGCAGATGCCCCTCTAAATGTTTTAATAGCACTACATGGAATTAATTTAATCTATGTAGTTACTCTCTTGCAGTACAAAATTATTCATTCTTATGGAATCAAGTTTGCAGTCCAAATCATGATCCAGAAAACAGTCAAATGAGAGCTATGAATTTAATACCCTCTGCTTACATTTTCATGATATCCCCAAAAGAAAGGCAAACACTCAGATCTCTCAATCAAGTTGGGTTGTATCAGCTAAACTGGTCACTTTTTCACACCACAAGTGCCTAAACTAAACTTGCTATAGTTTGACCTTAAAATATTAAGCAACATAGATGACGTACATATAGTCCATAAAAATATTTTAAAAATTAATATTTCATAGTTAAGAACTTAAAATGAAATGCTAAATAGGTTGTACGTTATGTGCATGAATTACAAGACAGTCTTTAACTACATGACCACAAAAAATCTCTCAAGTAATACAACCCAATTAAGAGAATTTATTTAACAATGCCCAACAGTGTGGTATCTAAATATAATACATTGATCCACAGTGGGATGTCATCAGCTCTAAGGGATTAAACTCAAGAAGTCTAGATCGTTTAAAAAAAAATAAAAGTAAAAATAAAAAGACTCTCGCTGCCTGAGCTAAAAGACTCAGTGGTTAGCTCAAAAGCAGTATCCAACTCATTGGCCTCTTTGTGGTCCAGCTACTAGAAGGGGATGGAGAACACATGTAAGCATGGATTCTTCTACAAGGGCCTCTGAATTCCCACTAAGGGGATCAGCACTTCTAGCTGCAGACCTAGGCCTGGCCTACACTACGCGTTTAAACCGAATTTAGCAGCGTTAAACCAATTTAACCCTGCACCCGTCCACACAACGAGGCCCGTAATATTGATATAAAGGGCTCTTTAAACCGGTTTCTGTACTCCTCCCCAACGAGAGGAGTAGCACTGAAATCGGTATTGCCATGTCGGATTAGGGTTAGTGTGGCCGCAAATCGACGGTATTGGCCTCCGGGCAGTATCCCACAGTGCACCATT
>NC_133770.1:261573133-261756134 GCF_003597395.2 Chelonoidis abingdonii | reverse complement strand
AGTTCTTGAAACAGCCTGCGAAAGGGAGTAATGCGGGGCAAAAGACGTATCTGGATTAAGACTAAGCTTGATAAGTAGCAAATGGAGGGAATAGTTTATGAAACTAATACACTTACTTACCAGATACGTATGGGGGTCACTATCTTGATCTGGAGGATGTTCCCGTCGATAACACAGTCTACTTTTTTGCGGAGGGCGGTGTCTGGTACTTCATGTTGTTATTAGAGTTCTGTCTTCTTCAGGTTGCTAAATTCAGGTAGAATTCTTGTCGTGAATCGCTATTGTTTAATGTATTTTTTATTGGCAGTATCCCATTAAATATATCACCGTGCAAATCTTGAATATCACGCGGTTGATGAAACTTTAGTCAGACTACATTTGATGAACATCAACTTTATATTAAACTCATTCCAAGCGGTAATGTAGGCCTGTAACGAATCAGGATGTTCTATTCTATCAGTATTTTGTTGGGATTAAATCGGAAAATAAAGAAACATTCACAGCCTTTTCTCCTGGATTAGATTCCTCTTATATAGTAGACTACTACAAATTACGTAGGTACCATAGAAGTGCCGTTCCATGGCGATTTCTAATAAAGGGGCTCCCTAAGAGTATCATCTACTGCCTGATGGGAACCACTATGTTCGTGTGAGATTATGGGTGATTTTAATCGGTTATTGGACACACCTCACAGTTGGATATGTGCTTCTTAAATGCAGGTTAGACCTAGTAGATCAGGCATATAGGGAATCTTTATTGTTGTTTCTTGTTTGTGTTTCATAAATGGGCAAGCGCAATTCTCCCGGAAGGAAGCACTGGGTATCATGATTATGTTGCCAGACAGATCGGAATGCCATGCCCTGCCCACCACCATCTTATTCAATCAGCATACTGTTTACGCCCATCTTATGATAACCATTAAAGGCTAACCATGCATGTAAAGCCTACCTGTGGCTAATGAATTCTATATAAATCACCTTCTACTTGCCGCATCCGCAAAACAGAAATTGAATATGTTGATATGCCTTATTGGAGCCAACAAAGAGCTTTAACTCCATTTCAATTTTCACGTGAAGTGGTAGGCTATGTACATTTTTTAACTTAGTTCCTATCTATAGAAAAAGTTTGTTCATTACCATATCACAAAATTCTACCTATTCCCAAATGGTCTTTTGTAATAGTTATTGATACACCTGGCAGTGACCAAAGAAGCAACACCTACTCAGCATTGTTTCATTGGCTCCGATTGGATATATACACACCTAAAACTACTATCTGAATATTTTCTATAACGAGACGTATAATAGTTTTATTAAGCTCTCACTTTTCAAAACATGTCAAACAGAATAATTTCCTCTCTCTAGGAAAATGATAACACTATCCAACTTTTTCTTTCCACAAGCAGAATAGATGAAGACATTTAGTTTCTGTGTTTCATATGCAATTCTCTATAGATGATTTATGGAGTGAAAGCTTCACTATAGATAATAAATGTGAACGCTTGTTAGTGCATAAACTAGAAAAAAAGTGACTTTGTCAGATACAAAGACAATACCATACTCAAATGTAATCCTCACATGCAAAAATTTTGTGCTGAACTACTGCAAGTAAGAGTTGGGAGGTCAAAGAATATCAAGAATAATAGCTATTAGTAGCATCTCCAATTAAATCTGCATACACACTGATATCTGTATATTATTTACAGTAATACATTAGTAAAGAAAAATATTAGGTTAACATTTTAATTTAACTAGTGTGAAGAGAGTGCAGAAATACATAATTTGTCGTGAGCTCAATAATTGGCTGTTATCATTGCCTGACTAACCAACTTTGGAGAATTATCTGTTTATTTACACTAGAACTATTGATCTGTACACTTAATGTTTAACTAAAACTGAATCATTTTTTGCATTTTCATATCTTTTTATTATTAAAAGGAAAATAGAATTATAAATCAGGATAAAGACTTGTGCAGCTTCCGGCAATGTTAGTGTTTTTGGAAGAGTAATGAGGGCTCATTGTGATTTGTAGGATTAGCCAGTTAGGCGGGTATTGGGGTTTATTTGATCGCTCTCCTGGAGCAAAGCCCTTCTGTCTCCACACTGATCAGAAGGGAATAAAACTGTGATGTATAAATATCAAGCTGTGAGTGAGTTAACTGCAGCACTTTGGGAAGAAGACGCAAAGAGCTCTTTCAAGTCCCAAACCTTAGCCATTGCACATAGAGGAGATACTTAATTTGTCTCGGCCGCCTCCTACACTCTGCACTCATTTGTGTGATACTGACATACAGATGACTACAGAATGTTATTATATACATTAGGAGATGTTTGTTGTAATCAGTCGCTACATATAATTCTATTAAGACTTAGATCTTATTGTTAAAAATTGGGCTTTAGTTGTGGTATTTTGATGATTTTTTAAATTTTTGTTCTCACCTATTTTATCTATTCAGAAATATGACAAATAATTAATTGAATGGAACAAAATCATAACCAAATCCACAGCAAATCTCCATTCTCTGTAATGCACTGGTGTAATAGAGCGGGTTACACTGGACTTCAGAGTAAGATAATACATGTGATCAAGTGATCTCTGTGGTGATTGTATTTGCCATATTGAATTAGTATTTTATATTGATCTTATAAGACATATTGATTGTATTAGTCATAGACTCTCTGCTATTTGTGAAAAGAACTGCAGGATGACTAAGAGTAGAATCCATGAGCATAATTAATTTATACTAGCATCAAGATCGTCAATTGTCATGATACTATAACACTACTATCCTTCATTTCATTAAATTTTAGACCTTCTATCCAGGAAATATAGGCTATATCAGAATCAGTGGATCTGGACGTTGCATATAGACTAGTTAATTTTGTAGCATATGACTCTGATAGTCATAATCACAAAAGGAAGATTGGCATTATTTCTTGAATACAGAATGAAGTCTCAGACTGAGTGAACTATGAAATGATAGAATGTAGCTATTTTTGTTTAAAAAAAAATAGTGGGAAAATGAGACATGGAAAAGGGAATGACAGTGCTTGATTAGGGGCATATACAGGAGGCAGGACTTTATAGCACTTATTTAACACAACCACAACAGTGCAACACTAATAATAACTCCTGTTATCAGAGACTCTGAGCAATAATAGCTCATAAGAATACAGATCCTTTTTAGTGTGAGTACAGTTGCATAGATCCATCCAGTATGAGGTATTCTTATGAGCATGGTATCTATGATTAAATATTTGGCAATAGTATGCAAATCAGATAAGAAGGGCTACTCTTACATGAAATTCACCTTCCCTCTATAGTACCACCCCTCTTTACTGTTTTTTACTGGCCCCAATACAAACCCTTTAAGCAGCATGTCATAGCTCTATCGCATGTTGACGTGAGCACATATCTCCACATGTTTTGGTGGCTAGATGATAGTCCTATTATGACAGTTTTGTTCTCATTAGCGAAGTCTTGCTGTGGATTAATGGTAATAGCCATAGTTCAACTCTACCCATCTACAAACCTGCAGAAAAAGCTAGATCTAGGTGAGACGATCCTCAGCTGTTATAATTAGAATAGATCCATTGACTTTTAGTGGTATAACTGAATTACACAAGACTTGCCTCCCTAATATGCACTTCTCTTAATTAATGCACATTTCATAGCCAGAGTTTCCTCAGGCACATCTGTTCTCTTAACAGGGAAGGATGAGGATTCAAGCTTCTCTGCTTCTAAGCAGATAACTCTAACAATCTGTAGTCTCAAGGTTGACATATGACCCAATATAAGTTCAGTCAGTGGAGCAGAGCTGGCTATAAGAAAACTGTCATTCAGCTTCTCATGTTAAA
Source organism: Chelonoidis abingdonii (assembly GCF_003597395.2). Taxonomy (NCBI): domain Eukaryota; kingdom Metazoa; phylum Chordata; order Testudines; family Testudinidae; genus Chelonoidis; species Chelonoidis abingdonii. The sequence continues at coordinate 261,752,277 of NC_133770.1, read as the reverse complement.
GGCTGGTTTGCTAATTTAAGTACGGTTAAAACAACATAACATGATCATGCTTAAAAATGGGTATCCGAAAGCATAGTACTAGATCTGACTGCTCTGAGACATGCGCAAGCCACACAGGATTTTCATTTAGGGAGGACTCACTAGCCGGGTATGTGCAAATCTTTACTCTCCTAATAGAAGCTAAATAACTGGATTATATAACATGATTACTGAGGAGGAAACAGAATCTGTGGTCCAACTGGGTCTAGGGAACAAGATGTACTAGCAGTTAGCAACTGAATTTAATAGACGAGATAGAGGTTGTGGTTAGCTTTGTGTTAGCTCAGAACTACAAACATTAGAAGGGTTTTCACAGTACCCATCCGGAGTGGAAATTTTTTCAGAGCTGCAAAACGCAGAGCTAGATTGTAGTTTGTTCTAATATTTTAGTTACAAACAGGTGAAGGAATGAGGACCACCAAACTCATTTCCACGTGGAAAGGAGACGGTTTGTGAATACAGATCTACATTACACTTAATTTAAAGATTCGAAGTCTAAGTCTGAAGAAGATGAGTATATGAGAGTGTTGAGCGGAAATTGATTTTTGGATTGAGATCGTGTAAAGATCTTTCAAGATATGAGTTCAGAGTTTTGTTTCTCGTAGAGCGGATGCAGAGGTCTATGGGGAGGCCTCTCGCGATTAAGCGTAATGTAGTTACATATGCGCTATGAGAATTGCTCCTCTTTGGAATGCTGCGGCTAACGGTAGAGCTACTTGCACGCAGGAGTGGCACTCAGCCATTTGGTGGAGCGCCTCGCACTCAGACTTAGCGGAAGTTTAGGTGTGCGGGCTGAATGTGAATGTTCACTATCCAGGAGCCGTGATGCGAGGATAACGGAGCCCCATGTCACAGGTGGTTTCAAGCTCTTACTCGCATGCGAGCGGAGGTCAACTAGCGGGATACGGTATGAGGCTATGCGATAAATTCCTCCGTCGCATGCTATGAGAGAATCACTCATCATCAACCAATTAGTGTGAGGACTCTCTCTAGATAAACTCAGCTCGATAATTGGGGTCTCAACGGGGTGTTAATTCACTGTATCTTGGTGGCTATTGCGATGGGCTACTGTCCGGTCTGTAGCTGGTGATGGTCTCGTGTACGGTGATTATGCTATGTGGAGAGGATGTAGGATGCGTGAGAGGTTAGGTATACTTCGTTACATACAGCAACCTTTCTGATCTTAAAGAGTCAAATGTGAAGTTCTAGCAGGAGGTGCGAGAAGACCACAATGGTAGCATAACAGTCTGTCAAGAACTAGGCACATAAAGACTCCCCGGAGTAACATATTACAATATCCCATATATATTGATATAATCTAAGAAATAGAGTCAGTCCTTGCTAAAGACATATGGCGGCAAGTGTACTAGAAGAACCAGTGTACCAGAGAGCACCAACGCCGCGTCACTTCAGATCCCGAAGAAACGTTTATATGAGCTGCCAATGCCATGTCTGGGGAGTGGCCTTGCAACAGAGACCACTCACCCAGAGCCTGGTTGCTTCCTCTCACCCAACCCTTCTGGGCTACCTTTGCAGTCCTCAACATTTGTGTCGAAGAAGGTAATAAAAGAATGCATGAATATCACAAACAACTGCGACGTTCTTAGTGAGATAAAAATGAGGGGCGAGGCAGCCTCCACTAGCCTGCATATAGATCAGTCCCAGGCAGTGACATGAATCTTTTCTTTAACATTATGAAAGGTGGGGGAAGCTGAAATGGGAACATCAGCCCCCAGCTAATGATGAGGACGAAGTTACTCCAGCGCGTTCATGACTACCATCTGCCGGAGAATAACCAGGAGTCATTGCCTATTTTTACCCATCAGGCTCGACCCATCGGCCACACCTCACCTGAGGCCAGCCAGGAGCATCCAACGGGATAGTATGATGGAGCATGGATATCTGTCATACTTGTACCGTCTGCATTGGCAGGGGATGCTTGGTGTTCAGCGCTCAAAAGCAGCACCCCGTCTACAGGCAGCATGCAGTACGGCGTAGGCTGACACATATGAAAAAAGTCAAGAAACAATTTTTTCCCCCTTATCTTTCATGGAGTGGGGGGCGTTAAATCTGATGAGATAAAGACCAACTGAACAAACCACTCCGGACAATGTGATTTGAACCCTAACAAGGCCATTGGGAGCCACGTCAGCCCCACAAGAATCAAATGAATGTACCAGTTCTAAGGAGACTGCGGGACTTGTGTGAGGTGATTATATAGTCTCGAACTCAGTCGCGACCTGATGGCGCTTCCTCCAGTGTGAGCGGATCCTTTTTGTGGTTAATGTAATCCAATTGTAGGTCTTCTGATGGGTGAGGCGTGGCTCGTTACGACTTTGTTAATCTATTCTTTGCCCCACAGCCTGCTGGCAATGTACATCTGCGGGTGTGGATCGGGTTTTCTTGTAATGTCATTATAGCACATGGAGATTTTTTTTCCAAACTTCGCTTATCTGATATTCATGTACTTTGCCATGGAAATACAGGAGCCTATGATAAGATAAAGATTTGTTCTTTCTCTAACAGGATTCTGATCTTACAGTATCGTCTTGATAACGTCCATATGCTGGAGCTGTTTTATGGATTTGGGACTTATATATCAATCGCCACCCGTAAGCTGATCAGAGCTCCAGCTGGCACCAAAACAGGAAGAATTCAAAAGTCATAAGGGGCTCTTAACCTGTCTAAACCTGGCCAGTGCATACCAGTTCAGATTAGCTTCCAAGAGCGGAATCAAACGTTGCTTTCACGGAGGAAGGAATGAGTGACGACATTTACCCAGAATCACCCGCGACACTGTTTTTGCACCATCATGCATTGGGATCTCAACCCAGAATTCCAATGGGCAGGGGAGATTGCGGGAACTATGGGATAGCTACCCACAGTGCAACACTCCAGAAAAATCAACGCTAGCCTCGGTACATGGACGCACCCCATTGAATGATTGTGCTTTGTGTGGCCGCGTGCACTCGACTTTATACAATCTGTTTTACAAAACCAGTTTATGTAAAAGCAGAATAATCCTATAGTGTAGACATACCGCTATATAGAAAAGCTAGTGGGACTACCTTTACTGTCCGCAGAGCAAATTAATCTGTTTTCTTTGAATAAATAGTTATATAGTCTGTTTACTGGTAGTGATAGTTAGGTTAGTTAGGATTGTGGGCCTTAGACCCCCAGAGATTACGTCAGATCCCTAAAACAGAAAGAGGTTAAAAAAAATGTACAGTCTTCCTTCAGACAGATGCACATGTCCAATACCTTGTGTGCCTGGGAGAATCACACATAGTATCTCAGTGCACATGCTTTTATGCTTCATACAAGGAAGGAGAGGCAGCTCAGGCTGCAAGTGCCTTTGGCTTTACTGAGTCTCCAACTTGACCATTCCAATACTCATGTGGGAGGTATGAGATCTGCTTCTGTGCTGAAATCTTGGGTAAAGGGACCTGAGATGCACCTCGCCACTCCTACCTTATCTCCCTCAGTGTTGGGCTGGAGGTTCAGCTCTCCAAGGTCAGTGCTTACAGTAGCTCAGCTTAACACCCAGATGGTCTAGCACCGCAAGTTCCACCTAGACAATCCATATCGTCAGCCCGGTCTGTACTGACACCAAAAAGACTCCTTTGGGAATTTAGGATTAACACCAGTTGATGCCATTACCAAAAGGCAGGCTTTCAGTCCTCCACATGACTTTGTTCCAGAGGAAAAAGAAGGAGAAATGGAAGCATTCCAACACACAGAGAGAGTCCAAAACACAGCAGTGGAATCATTCTCCTTCTCTGCCACTGCCATGTTTCCTCTGGTGACTCTTTACACATGCAGACATCACCTTCAGCACATAACCCTCCTTAGCTTTAGGCTCTGGTGATGAGTTATATAGGTATCTTACCAGGAGCATCAAGTTCCCCTCTAATCAGGAAAATCCTGTTGAAACAGTTAGCTTTGCTTTTGTTGCTTGACTCTGTTCAGCAGGATTCATCACCAGCTTCAATATGAAACATCTTTGGAAGAAGAGAAGGTTACTGACCTTGTGCAGTAACTGAGGTTCATGATGGTTGTCCCTGTGGGTACTCACTTTAGATGTCTTGGTGCCCTGCGCTTCCAATCAGAGATTTGTGGTAGCAGTGACCCAGTTGGCCACGCACACGCGGCAGCCATCTCATACCACTCTAAGCAATTATCCCATTTGAACAGTCAACTGTTCCCAAGTTCCTTCTACCCCAGAAGATAGAGGTGAACCTCCAAAGTACAGGGGAGGTGGAGGGAGGTAGTGAAGCACCCACATGGCCAACCATCTTGAAGAACCTCAGTTACTGCTGAAGGTCAGTAACCTTCTCCTCCTCTTCGAGGAGTGTCCCTGTGGGATGCTCCACTTTAAGTGGCTGTACAGCAGTGCCCCTCAATGGACAGGAGGGGCTTTGGACTTGATTTATGTGCAGTGGAGAGGACCAAAAGTCAAAACTGCACGCCTGCAGCTGATTGTTGTTCTAATGCATAGTGTTTGGTAAAGGTATGGGCTGACGCCCAGGTAGGTGCTTTACAAATGTCCGTAATGGGTAGATTATTGAAAAATACGACAGATGTGGATAGCGCCCTAGTGGAGTGTGTGCAAAGTCCAGGGGGAGCATGCATATTATGATTTTGGTAACATAATTGGATACACGTAGATATCCATTGAGATAGCCTCTGCTTGGAGACCCTGAGAACGTCCTGTTGTGGATAGAAAGAGTCGATTTACTAAACATTTTTGTTCTTTCTTTATAGAACGCTAGCACTCTGTGGACATCCAGCATGTGGAGAGAGGCCTCCCTGCTGTCAGCATGAGGTTTGGGGGAAAATACAGGTTAAGTAAATGGGCTGGTTGAGGTGAAAGGGAGAGGCAACCTTGGGTATGAACCTGAGATGACAAAGCAATCTTATGACTTCGAGAAACATGGCAAAAGGTGGGTGTACCATTAGTGCACCCAGCTCTCCTACCCTTCTTGCTGATGTGATGGCCACGAGGAAGACAACCCTCATGGAGAGACTCAACAGCGAGTAGATCACTAGTAACTCAAAGGGCTTGCTTATGAGGGCATAGAGAACGAGATTGAGGTCGCACATGGGGGTTGGGTCCCGTAATGTGGCATAAGTGTTCACTATACCCTTGAGGAAGCATTTAATCAGTGGGTGAGCAAAGATGGTTACTCCGTCCACCTTAGAATGGAAGAAGATGATGGCCACTAGATGCATACTGAGTGAACTACTAGATAGGCCTGGTTGTTCTAGAGTCAATAGGTAATCAAGAATTAGAGGTAGTGGGGCCGACTATGGAGTAATCTGCTTGTTCTGGCACGAAATATAGAATTGTTTCGACTTGTGGGTGTATGTCTTTCATGTGGTCAATCGCCAACTGTTCAGTAGTATGTCTTGCACTTCCTTCGAATAGTGAGCCTCAAGTCTTGTCATCCATGGATTAGCCAGACCTTGAAATGGAGTATCAAGATGTTGGGGTGATGAAGGCAACCTGCGTCCTGTGTCACCAGATGAGGCAGAAGGGGAAGGATTCGAGTTGGTCTCACTGCCATCTGTTTCAGGTATGGGAACCATGTTTGTTTGGGCCACGTTGGTGCAATAAGGATGACCCTGGACCTGTCTTGCTTGATCTTTTGGAGGACACGATGCAATAGAGGGATTGGGGGAAAGGCATACATTAGTGCGATTTCCCATTTCATAAGGAAGGTAGCTCCCAGAGAACTGTGGCCCAATCCTGCTCGTGAGCAGTATTGCGGGCACTTGGCATTGTGTTTCATTGTAAAGAGATCTATTGAGGGGAATCACCATTTTCTGAATAGAGTTTTTATTATTCCGGGATCCATTTCCCATTCACGGGTTAGTGAAAAGTTCCTGCTTAGGTCGTCCGCTGTTGCATTCTGGCATCCAGGCAGGAAAGATGCTATGAGGTCTATGTTGTTGGAGACGCACCATTGCCAGAGGCGGACTGCTTCCGAACAGAGGGCATAATATCGGGCCCCTCCTTGGAGGTTTACATAAAACACAGCCACCAAGTTGTCCCTGAGAATCTGTACAGCCCTGTCATGGATCAGGGGAGAAAGTGTTGGCAGGTGTTTCAGAGTGCTCTTAAGAACATAAGAATGACCATATGGGGTCAGACCAAAGGTCCATCTAGCCCAGTATCCTGTCTTCCAACACTGGCCAATGCCAGGTGTCCCAGACAAAATGAACAGAACAGGTGAACATCAAGTGATCCATCCTCTGTCACCCATTCCCTGCTTCTGGCAACAGATTTTCTATTAAATCTAAGAACATTTTAGCCCATATTTTTTTAAGTGAGTTAGTGACAAAAATACATTTTTAAAATTTGGCTGAGCAATATTTTGAATAATATAAACATATGCACAAATCCACAACAAAATTATCAATAAGAACCAGGCAACTTGAATCTCCTCTTTCCAATTGCAGAAGTCAAATATATTACTGATCACAGAGGCACCCTAAATGTCCAATGTCAATTCCATGATAAAAAAAAAACTGTATCTCTTATGACAGTAGGCTCTGGATGTGAGTAATGCTATCATTAAGGGTAGCTCTTTACTACCCAATTAACCTGGATGCATTGACACCCAGCCCTCACTGTTTCTGAACTTGCCAATTGGTGTCTGAGGCATAACCCATGATTCTCTGTGACACACTAGGATTTTTCCCATTCACTACTGACAATACTGGGAGAACTTGTTTGTCCTTCAGGAGAAATTGTGGGAAGGGTATTGGAGGACTATCGGCACTGGAGTGATTTTCCTTGTGTGCTCACTGCAGAATAAGCAGGGCCCAGCCTGACTTAAAGGAGAACCAGAGCTCTAACTTATAACCACAGCCAAGTAAGATAGCCTGGGCTTAAAACACCTCCAAACCAAAGTCAGAGGTTATTCTGTGTGGATAGTAGGAGGTCGTGGGATAAAACCTGCAGTGACCCTAAATATCACATGTCAACACAACAACCTCTAAAGCCAGTAACTAGCATTTTTAATGATCTTGCCAGGCACGCCTAGAATTAGACATTAACAACAGTTATATTAACTAATACCGTAACTTTTTAAAAAGTTGTTGAAAAAATAGAAAAGATGCACAAAAGAGCCATGAAAATGATCCAATGGCTGGAAAAAAATGCCTTGTAGTGAGAGATTTAAAGAGCTCAATCTGTTGACTTTATCAAAAAGGAGCTCATGAGGTAACTGGATTATACGGAGACAATATCCATGCACTAGGAGACTCTCTAATATAGTTCAGAAAGATATAACAAGAGCCAACAGCTGAAGCCAGACAAATTTAAACTAGAAATAAGGCATAATTTTTTTTTAAACAATGAGGGTGATTTGCCTTTCAAACACACTCTCAAGGGAAGTGGCAGGCTCTCCATCTCTTCAGATTAAGACGATGTTTTTTGAGACGATGTGCTTTAGTTAAACAAGTTATTGGACTCAATACCAGGGTAACTGATTGAAATTGTATGGTACGGATTATACAGGAAGTCAAATTAGATTTAAGAGTCCCTTCTGGCCAAAAACTCTATGAATCTAGAATGCTAGGAAGCACAATCAACATTTATCAGTTATTGCTGTATATCATCTAGCATCAGCATTAGATGACCGAACTTCTGCTAGTTAGAGAAAGCAGGGACTTGTAAATGGGAGATGGTAAAGTAGTGGGATGATAAAATATTAAAACAGGAGAGCAAAAGAAAAACAGAAGACAAAAGTGGAGAGGCAGAAACAACACAGGGGAGCGAGGGGGAACTATCCCACTACAACCACCACCACTAATGCTGCCTTCAATAGAGCATGTTCCATCTTAGGGTATGGCTACACTTGAAACGTCAAAGCGCTGCTGCGGCAGCGCTTTGAAATGCAAGTGTGGTCGCAGCGCCAGTGCTGGGAGAGAGCTCTCCCAGCGCTGCACATACTCCACATCCTCTATGGGTGTAGCTTGCAGCGCTGGGAGCCGTGCTCCCAGCGCTACGGCACTGTTTACACTGAGGCTTTACAACGCTGTATCTTGCAGCGCTCACGGGGGTGTTTTTTTCACCCCCCTGAGCGCGAAAGTTGCAGCGCTGTAAAGCGCCAGTGTAGCCATGGCCTTAGGAAACAGATGGCAGATCACCTGATGCAAGCTGAGATAAAAACTATTATGACCCTTAATATTTTCCTTTGCAGATTGCTGTCCCTTTTTGCCAAATTTCTGAAGTGAAACCTAAGTATGTGTGGTTGTCTCTCTAAAGGTCAGAGTGCACCAAAATTCACTAAGTGATTCATTACTCACAAGTCCTGTAAATTTACCAAAATAGTTTGGAAGAAGTTTCTGAAAATGGCTCTCTGAACAACAGCCAAACCAAAGAGTATGAAAAAAACTCTCACAAGCATCCCATGGCAATACTTCAGACAACTGCAAAATACCAAGATGAAATATATACAGTGCAGTAAATCTTAATTTTAGTACTGTTAGCTGCCAAAAAACAACAGCTTTCACAGTAAAATTTAATTTAGCATCAAAAAACAAAATTATGTCTGATTAATCAATGTGCCTCCTACACACTAATTAATCATATCTATAGTCACATGTAAATTCAGTATTATTTATAATAGTTATTACAAATATCCTTTACTTTATTGACCTATATTTGTTTAGGTGATTAACTCTTCAACCATCTGAATACCTCATGGTAGAACATTCAGAGAACAGGCTCTAATGTTCACTTCAGATGCATCCAGCTGTTCCTGATGTAAAACAGGGCTGTACAAAAATAATGCCGTTCTGACAATGCCAAAGTTATTCTGTTCAAGTGTTCTAGACAAGCAACTGGAGGCATGTCACTAACTCCAAACAGCTAATAAAATTTAAAAATATTGTGCAGATATTATAAACATCAAACCTTTTAACAGGCGCTTATTGTCAGGTAGGCAGTAAAATGCTTTACTGAACATTAGAAATAGTATAAAACAAACACATCCAATGTCCATTTCCAATAAAGCAGAGACTACATCTTTCACGTTACTTTGTTACTAATTGTATATTAATATAATAAAAAACTGAAATCAGCTTCAGCTAGATATGTACTCTAAATTCTAATTTTAAAATGATCAAAAATTGTCACTTTTACCATGATCTCTTATTTTCTAATTACTGCAATTTATCATATGTTGAGTAAGTTGGCTATGGCTGCTGTTACAAGGATGTTGGTTCTATGATGAGCTGGGTGGAACAGTTTAGGACTCACACCAGATCACATCAAGGTTCAGTAACTTGAAAACATAAAACGTAAGTAGCCTATCCTCTGACAAATGTAGAGAAAGAACCAGAGCTTAAATCTCATGATCTAGTCCACCAACACACACAATATAATACTACTAAGACGTTACAGTACTCTGCAAAACCTAAACAGTCATATCAGGAAGGCGATTAAGTCATAAAGAAAAAAGTTATTGTACTATTCATAACTAAAATTGATGCATAAATACTTTTCTGTTCCTCACTTTCCCAACCTGTAAAACTGAGTTAATTATACTTACTCTTCTTTATAAAATGCTTTGAGATCTGTGAAGAAAAGCATTTTGAGAAGAGGGTATTACTAAAAATCGAAAAATTCAGGCTCTTTTTCTTTAACTACTAATTTAAAAATTGTAACGAAGTTTTATAAAAAGATAAATAACACCTACCATTACACTCCAGTAATGAATAAATATATTTTATCTTTAAAACCAAAATTAACGTGTGAGCCTTCTATTGAAAATAGAAATCAACTGAAAACCTGGCTTCTGGTGCCATGACCCCTTCGTAGCCGGCACTGCCAGGTATTTACACGCCAGATATACTAAGCATTTGTATGCCCCTTCATGCTTCAGCCACCATTTCAGAGGACATGCTTCCATGCTGATGACACTTATTAAAAAATAATGCATTAATTAAATTTGAGACTGAACTCCTTGGGGGAGAATTTTATGTCCCCTGTCTATATTACCAGCATTCTGCCATATATTTCATGTTATAGTAGTCTCGGATGATGACCCAGCACATGTTGTTAATTTTAAGAACACTTTCACTGCAGATCTGACAAAATGCAAAGAAGGTACCAATGTGAGATTTCTAAAGACAGATACAGCACTCAACGCAAGTTTTAAAAATCTGAAGTGCCTTCCAAAATCTGAGAGGGACGAGGTGTGGAGCATGCTTTCAGAAGTCTTAAAAGAGCAACACTTTGATGCGGAAAAAACAGAACCCGAACCACCAAAAAAGAAAATCAACCTTCTGCTGGTTACATCTGACTCAGATAATGAAAATGAACATGTGTCGGTCCGCACTGCTTTGGACTGTTATTGAGCAGAACTCATCATCAGCATGGATGCATGTCCTCTGGAATAATGGTTGAAGCATGAAGGGACATGAGGGGAGGGATTGAGCACTGGTTTGCTAAACCCGGGGTTGTGAGTTCAACACTTGAGGGGGCCATTTGGGGATTTAGTTGGGGGTTGGACTAGATGATCTCTTGAGGTCCCTTCCAACCCTGACAGTCTATATGAATCTTTAGGGTATTTGGAACAAATATCTTGTGACGCTGGCTACAACAGTGCCATGTGAACACCTGTTCTCACTTTCACGTGACACTGTGAAGAAGAAGTGGGCAGCATTATCTCCTGCAAATGTAAACAAAGTTGTTTGTCTGAGTGATTGGCTGAACAAGAAGTAGGACTGAGTGGACTTGTAGGCTCTAAAATTTTACATTGTTTTATTTTCGAATGCTGGGTTTTTGTACATAGTTCTACATTTGTAAGTTCAACTTTCTTGATAAAGAGATAGCACTACAGTACTAGTATTAGGTGAATTGAAATATACTATTTCTTTTGTATTTTTACAGTGCAAATACTTGTAATAAAAAAATAAACGTAAAGTGAGGCATTGTACACTTTGTATTCTGTGCTGTAATTGAAATCAATATATTTAAAAATGTAGAAAACACCAAAAATATTTAAAGCAATGGTATTCTATTATTAAAAGAACGATTAATTGTGATTAATTTTTTTAATCGCTTGACGGCCCTAGCAAAACAAACAAACATGAAAAACGCATGAACAAAGGTCCTAATTAACATGAAAAAAGCAAACAAGATTCCTAATTAATACAGTGCGGTTTGGAGGGATGAGAGGGATAATCAATATTGGTGTCACATCTAATTTACAGGAAAAAATAAAGTGTCCTCCTCTCCTTCCCCCGCCCCCAAATTGCAACCCAATACGGAAACCTGAGCTCTAGGCTGCACAACCTATGTGTGTAGGACCCAAATAGCAAAGGAACATCTATGCAGTAGAAAGGCAAACTTTATTGGCAAAGGCAGAATTCCATTCTACAAAGAGGATGCCATAGCAGAAACATAAACCATCATATATGGGAGCGAGGAATATTCTGAGTCCTACATCCTTCATTGACACAAGAAATAATTCAGTGGGAATGGAATAATTTTAAGATTCTTTCTTTAATACAATCCCCAAAGCAGTAAATGAATCCAAAAGTCTACCAAGGGCACCAAGAATCTTAGATGGGTATTTTTTTTTTGGAACAGCATAATATACATTGAAAGGAAATAATATAAAGAAATGCTATTCACATATTTAACAACTAGAGTTGAGAAAAATTTGGAATTTCTATCCTGTGGGAAATTTTGATATTTCAACTTTGTTTTCATCCCAATTTGGGATGAAACATTGAAATATTGAAAATTTTTGCAGAATATTTTTAAAAAAAATGTTGATTTAGAAATGTTAGAGTGCTTTAACATTTTTGATGTAAATGAAACACTTTAACATTCCCAAATGGAAATGTTTTGCTTCGGGTTGTTGAACTACAGTTCCTTATTGTGGTGTACTGCCTAATGGAAGTTGTATTTGGGAACCTAATGCTCCTATTCTCCCTGCATGCCAGGCTCTCTGTCCAGATTACATCTCCCATGATACATATGAACTCATGTAAATCTCATTATACACCATGTAACTGGTGAGAGGGGAATCTGCACTTTATCTTGGGACATTTAGTCCTCCAGGGAGCCCTGCCCACAGAAGAATTTGGGGTCCAAATTACAACTCCTGTGAATCAATGAGACACATTAGGGAAATGGACAAGTTTTCTGGAAAAAATTACATTTTGATTTTATAGAAACTATTTTTCTTTCAAAAAATCATTCTTATGGAAAATTGCCAACCAGCGCGCTCTATAGCTGATTTATGCATAGAAAACTGATATAGTACAAAAGCTTGGCTGTATTTTTACTAGTATAAACATTGGAAAACGATAGCATCTGTATCAGAAATATTAGGTACTGAGTATTATCAAGCACAGGAAAAATCAGTTACTAATCTGTCCTGTAACTTTGCTGTTGTTCAAGATGTGTTGCACATGTCCATTCCACTTCAGGCATTTGCACACCCAGTGAACCAGTGTTGGAGATTCGCCAGAGATTTTTTTCCTTAGCGGTATTAGTTGGGGTGGTGCATACACTCTCTGTTGCCTCATGCTGCTGCACAATGGTATAAAGCAGTGATTCCTAAGCTGGGGTCCTCCAGGGGATCCGCAAGTCATGTGTGGGGCTGCCGGCCCCACTGATCAACTCCTCCCTCTCCCTCCCAGTGCCTCCTGCATGCCGCAGAACAGTTGTTCAGTGGTGTGCAGAAGGCACTGGGAGGGCAGGGGAAGAGCAGGGATGGGGCGTGCTCGGGGAAGAGGGAGGAAAGAGATAGGGAAGAGCTGCAGTAGGGGCAGGAAGAGGTGGGGTGGGGCCTGGGACTGAATGGGGGTTGAACATCCCCAGGGAAAAATCAGAAGTCGGCATGGGGATTCATGAAAAAATTTAAATCAAAATGGGGGTCCTCAGATTCCAAAAGTTTGAGAACTGCTGGCATAAATGGCAGAGTCATCCCCTGACACTCCTCTCTTCATTTTTAATCAGAGAGAATCCATAACAGAGAGAAAGGAGAGTGGGTCGAGGAATGGACATGTGCAACACATCTCCAAGAAGTTACAGGACAGATTAGTAACCACTTTTTCTTCAAGTGATTGCACATGTCCACCATTCCACTTCAAGTGGCTCACAAGCAGTTCAAACCAGAGGCAGGATCTGAGTCTACCTGAACAATGACTGAAAGACTACACATCCAAATTTAACATGGTGTCTGGAATGCTGATATATAGCATAACGCATCATAATGGTATGACCCAACAAGCAAGTTGCAGCCCTGTAAATGCCTGCTTTGGGCTCCAGAGCTAGAAAATCTGCTGCAGTTGCTTGAGATCTTGTTGAGTGTGCTATCATCTTGCCTGACAGGGTTATACTGACAACGTCATAGCACATGCATATGCAGGAGGAAATCCATGACAAGATCCTCTGCATCTAAACTGGAAGGCCATTCATCTTCTGTGGAACTGCCACAATCTGTTGACATGAGGACTAAAGCAATCTACTCCTGTCCAAGTAAAAAGTTAATGCCTTTCCGACATCTAAGGGATGGAGTCTTTCCTCAGCCTTATTAGAATGAGGCTTAGGAAAAAAAGTTGGTAAGTTGATTGAGGTGGAACTCCAGTACTACGTTAATCAAAAATTTTCGATGCAGGCATAAGTACACGTTGTCCTTATTGAAGATTATGTACGGAGACTCATAACTAAGGCTCATAACTCCTTCAACCCTGCTTGCATAGGTAATTGCTTGCAAAAACACTACTTTCATAAATAGATGAAGTAAAGAGAAGATAGCCATTGGTTCAAGGGGAGGACCCATCAACTTGGATAACCCAAGATTCAAATCCCAGGGAGGGACAGAATCTAATCTGTCCAGGCCCCCTGAGAACCTAATTGACAAGGGATTGGAAAATAGTGAACGACTCGCAATTGAAGGATGGAAAGAGGAGATTGTGACATACTATACCTTGGGGGAGGGGGAAAGATCTTGTAACTCTCATATTCTTCATTTACATATAATTGTGATATTGCATATAAAGTAGCCAATGCCTGGATGGGGTATCACACAGCCCATCAACAGCCATTGTCCAGCAAGGAAGCTACAATTCAATGACTCATCTGTATGAGGCCACACGAGGGGAATTGCTCAATCTTCCCTGGACACTCAGCAGTACCCCCCAGACATACCTGGACTTGTGCTCCCCAAGCACATGGGACTGAGGATATAAAACAGAACACATGCTTGACCTTTCTCCTGCCCCTACCTATGCCGCAAGCAACCAGACACTCAGAAGAAGACTGAAGATTCCAACAGGAGGATAGTGACCAAGGTTTAAGGGACAAACCAGTATATTAAGGACTGCAATATCCAATGGGATGAGAAAAACTGCTTAATCCAGATGTTGCCCAGTCTAATAGGGTTGAGAGTTTAGACTGCGTGCTTATATTTTCTTTTCTTTTGGTAACTAACTCTGACTTTTTGCCTATCACTTAAAATCTATCTTTTCCAGTCAAATTTAACTGTTTATCTTTACCAGTGAGTTTGCCTGATGTGTTTGGTAATCTGCTCAGGTTATGTCCACTTTCCATTGATCAAGTGGTGAATCAATTAATAAATCTGCACGGCCGATCTGGAGCAGTGCAAGACGGCATATTCCTGAGGTACAGTGCTGGGAGGGATTTGGTTTTGGTACCTTTCTCTCTGTGATTCAGGAGTGGCTCTGGGAGCATTCATGCAATCTAGCTGGCTGTGGGTCTCCACATGCAGTTGTACTGAGTGATAACAGCACCTGGAGGGGCTTGCTACTTGTCACTATTAAGGCATTGTGAGAGAGAGCCCAGGCTGGAGAGAGTTAAGGGGGTACAGCAGTCCCATGGTCCCAGACTGCACCCCGGGGATCCCATCAAGGTAACTCCCAGGTAAACCTGACTGAATCAACAGATAGGCCTTGCTGTTTCAGATGGAACAAATAATCCAGAACATGCTGTATAAAAGCGTGCACAGGCAAAATATCTTTTCTCTGAGACCATGAGGAGAATGGCTTCCACTTTAATAGACAAGTCTGTCTTCTAGTAGAAGGCTTTATGCTATTTAAGAGAAGGTTTATCCACATTCTCTGAAAAAGACTGCCTCCTGAGGCATTAACCATGGTGCAGCCAGGCCATCAGACAAAGCGCATTTGAGCTGGTATGAAGCAGGCAACTGTGGCCTTTGAGATCAGGTCCAGTTCTGGAGGAAATGTCAAGGGAGGCCTGCTGGAGTGGGTCTGCAGAGAAACAAAGCTGACAAGGCCATGCTGGTGCTATGAGGACTGAATGATTCTGAGAAATAGTCTAGGGAAGAGCATAACAGGATGGCAAGCATACAATAGTTTGTCTCGCCAGGCTAAGAGGAAGGCATCTGTGAGAGATCCTTGATTGTGACCTGCTCTTTACTAGAAGAGTTGGTACTTCCTGTTGTGGAATGTAGCAAACAAACAGGAAAGGGAACTCCCTATGCCTGGAAAATAAGTCTTAATATATCTGGCTTCAAAGATCTGTCATGATCTCTGCTGAAAGATCTGCTCAAGCAGTCTGCCAAACTGCCCTGAATCCCCAACGAGTGTGATTCTTTGAGGTGAACTGTCTTGGTGATACAAAACTCCCAAAGCTGTATTACCTCTTGAAAAGCAATCTTACCTTGTCCCTCCCTGTCTGTTCATTTATTTGTAGAACACTGCTGCTGTGTTGACCATGGGGACATGTAGAGTCTTTTCCTTGATGTGGAGGAAGGAAGCCTGACATGCCAAATGAATGGGCCTCAACTCCCATACATTTATGTGGAGAGCTCAATCTTGATGTGACCAGAGATGCTGCGTCCTCAGATTCCCTAGCACCCTAACCTAGAGAAGAAGGGTCTGTAATCAGTGTCAATGTACATATGTGAGGGGCAATGGGAACTGCCATACACACATTGGTTGGATCCATCCACCACTCCAAGGAATTTAACACTCCTGCAGGCACTCAAACCTGCATGGCTAGTGGGGGGTGAGTTGGGGAGTATACCGAGCTTACCCAGCTCTACAATACCCTGAGACGAAGTCTAGCACACCAGATCACATATATGCAGGAAGGCACATGCCCCAGAAGTATCAGATAGGTCTTCCCATCATGCAGGATGGGCTTTTTAGGTCTGAAGAAATGGCTAACATTGTCTGAAATCTGGTTTGAGACTGGAAACCCCCCGGCTACCATAGAAACTAGGCTCACTCCTATTAATTCTATCTTCTGAACTGGAGGAGAAGACTGACTTGTCCTTGTTGATCAGGAGAACTAGAACTTTGAAAAGGGACCAGATATTGACCACACTATATCCTACCTGTCTCCTGGACCAACCCTTTACCAGGCAGTCATCCAGGTACAGAAATACCTGTGTTCCCTTAGAAACCGGTCACCACCACCATGCATTTTCTAAACACTCTCAGGGCCAAAGAACAAGACTGTAGACTGATAATGGGTATTGACTAGAAATCTTAGGAATCTCCCATGGTTTTGTGGTTTCAGTCACATGAAAATATGCATTGTTGAAGTCGAGAGCAAGGTCCCCAGCATCCAGGAATGGGATAATGGAGGCTAAGATGACCGTGCAAGACATTTTCTTTATATATTTGTTCAGCTCTCACAGGTCTAGTATGAGTCTGAGACCTCCCTTTGCCTTTGGAATCAGGAATTAATGTGAATAAAACACTTTTCCCAAGTAGAGAGGAGGAACCTTCTCTATAGGTCCCAAATGGAGAAAAGACTGGACATTCTGGAGGAGGACAGCCTTTTGAGAGTCAACTCTGAAAAGAGATGGAGAAGGGGGGGTGGGAGAGCAGACTGAAATAAACGGAAGGGTGTATCCCAGTTCTGCAGTGCCTAAAACCCACTGATCTGCAGTAATATGGACCAAGCAAATAGGAAGAGGGATAACCTGTTGGGAAAGGAGAAATTGGCATAATTCAGACTGGTAAACTGCCCACGACCTGGCAGGAAAAGAGACTGCTTGGTATTTCCTGGCTGCCAAGAAACAGTTGCAGCAGAACAAAAATATGGAGGAGGAGGTCTTCTATAATTCTTCTCCTTCTTTCTGGACTGGTTAAACTGCCTAGGCACAAACACCTGGTAATGCTGGACTGACAAGACAGAAGTGGGTTTTTTTTCTGGAATACAGTGTAAATTTCAAAAGATATCACCACAGCTCTCAAGTCCTCAAGACTGTGAAGTTTCTCATCAGTCTGCTGCAAGAAACAAGTTGGACCCTCAAAGAGGAGATTCTGTATCATCTGCTGGACCTCTTGTAGAAGACCCAACAACTAAAGCCAAAAGCATCTGCACATTGTTATTGTGGATGCCATGGTGCTAGCTGCCAAATCTGTGCTATCCAATGCGGCCTGAAGAGAGGTCCTAGCCATCAGCTTGCCTTCTTCCAGTACTGACTGAAATGCCTGCCTGGTATCCTCTGGCTACTTCTTCATGAAAAAGGACATTGTCCCAGAGGGAGAAATTGTATCCAGCCAGTAAGGTTTGCTGTTTTACAATACTGCAAGCCAGCAGTAGAATAAATCATTCTACCAAAAAGGTCTAATCTCTTTACCTCCTTTGCCTTTGGGGTACAAAATGAAAGGAAGCATCAAGGACATTCTTCTACTGCCAAAACCAAGGAACCTAGAGAGAGAGATGTGTAGAAATGTTAAAATCCCAGGGAGGGAATGTGGTACCTCTGCTCGGTCTTCTTAGCAGTTGGCAACAAAGACGGTGCCTTTCTGGGAACCAATGTGTCCTCATTAATAGGAAGAGCCACATGAGAAGGTCCTGCCAATCACAATATGTCCACCAGACTATGGAAGGACTATTCAATCACCTCAAAATTGACGTCCAGCAAGGAAGCATCCTCTTTAACAGGTTCTGGTATGCCGTATAGTTGTCCAGGAAAGGGGAGACAGCCCAGACATTACAGCCTCATCCAGTGATGAAGATGAGGACTGCAAAGAGGGCTGAAATGCAGTCTCTTTAACCTCTTCTGCGGTAGGCTCTGGCAGATAAGTTGCTTATATTCAATATGAACCTCAGTACCACGGGTAACTTCCTGTGTCTCTGCCCCAGAGCTGCACTGATATCTGCTCGGGGATTGGGAGGGAAGAGGAACCGATGAGGATATGGTGGTCAGACAAGACCTTCCACAGGTTCCAGTATGGCCACTGATGGGCCATGAACCCCCAACATCTACTGGCTCATGGATCTAGGTCTTTGGACCACTGTGGGACCTCGGTACCAGGAGCGCAGTCCTCTCAATGAAGGTGAGTGATGCCTTCTACCCTGGCAAGAGGCACAGGAGCAACGTGTGACTCCAAGGAAGAACCTGAGTCACTTGACCAGGAAAGCATGGTACCACACAGTACTGAGGACCAGAGCTGTAACTTTGGTGAAGTAGTATCAGAGACAGAATGTTGGGCTTGCCTTGAGATGGCATCAGGCAAGGAGGCACTGGACAGTCTGAACATGGCCACAGTACAAGTGGTTGGATTATACTTGCAGATAAGGCCAACAAAGATTGAATATCAATCAGTACCAGACAAGTTATATCCTGAACTGCTGGAGAACTCGATACGGAGAGGCATAGGAGACCCCACAACACAGCATATGTCTCCAGCATCGTAAGAACCAACACATTCCCCTGATGCTGCTGTTTTTGCAACAAAGGGGTCAGTAACCACAGAAGGGGGTTGGTCAGTGTCAATGACTCTGTACAAGATGATGTTGGTTCTGAGTAGCTTCTCTTGTCCAAGACATTTTCTCTTGTTCTCCTGGCTATCTGCTGGAAGACTGTATCAGGGACCTTAATCTCCTGGATGAGGCTGACTCCCTGGAAGCATAATGTTTATGTTTTTTTTCTCTGTAATGGGGAAGGTGAAGGGCACCAACCCCCTGCAATGTCCACAGGGGCACTTCTGACTGACACAGAAATGCTCGGTTCCCATCCCAAGCAGGAAGACTCTGAGAGCAGACCCACGGCTGCATCCATGAGGCGGTGACAGAGTCTCGCCATTCTGTCCTTCTGAATCTGGGGCTTGAAGTCTTTACAGACCTCACACATCACAAACATGGCTCTCCCTGAGGCATTGCAGACATCTTGAGTGAGGATCACTCACTGGCATCGATTTCTTACAACTCTTAAAGCCCGGAGACCAAGGCTTCTCCTATACCAGGAGTTGGCACCCAGAAAACCCAGGAGCCAACATTCTTAAGTAATACAAAAACAAAATAAAACAAGAAATGAAGCTTGTTGTAAAGCTCATTATTGCAAATTAACTATGACAAATACATTAACTATATACAAAAAAAGAAAGAGAAAGGGAGGACACTTGCTCAGCAAGTCAACACACTGCTGCTACTGAATATGGTGGTAAGAAAGAACTGAGGAGGATCAGGGTGACTCCACTCTTTATACCATTGTGCAGCAGTACAAAAGCAGATGGCATGTGCTTCCCTGACAGGTACCACAAAGGGAATCTCCTCTCACTTTGGTGAACTGGGCACGCAAACACTGGAGTGGAAATGACAGGGGCAATCACTCAAAGAAGTTACATTCATATTAATTTAATCAGTGCTAATAGAGTTTAGAACTCTTCCAGGAAATTTTGCAAGAAATGCAGGCAAGATTTTTTTATTATTTGTATTCTCATTAAAATAACTTTATTTAGGATTCAGATTCTGCAATAAATAAAAAAAATTTAGCTCCAGTATATTTTAAAAATTCTGATAATTTCAAACATAAGCACAGTTTAATGATTGTGTCAGGTAAGCTTCCCAGCTTTATAAACCTTTAAATAGGAAACACTATTTTCCAGCCATCATAGCATTTTGTTCATGAGAGTTACCTCATTGTCCTCTTATTAGTCTTAAATGCCAGTTTGGTTTAAATCACGATTCTGAATGAAGCAAAGCTTTATGGAAATTTATATAGGATAACTATGTAGAGCTCTAAGGTTTGGTTTTCTAATGATGAACACCATACTCTTCATAATTAATTTAATTAGGAAATAAGACAAAACAGATCATGTAGTAGTGCTAATTAACCTATATTTTTAAATATTAACTAAATTATTAAAATATTAATATAAAAGAGCTGCTGGTAAGTGAGGAGGGGATCAGGTGAAGTGGCAACCTGAAATAGAGTCATGAATACAAAGCTGAAGCACATGAAAGGTCTCAGGCTGTAAACAACAGAATCATTTTTACAAATTGCGGACCTCTGCCTCTTCCATACACAACCCACTTTACGGTGGCCATGTCATGATCTTCCATAATCATGTAATCATGTCATTGCTCCCAGCATTTCCAGGAAACTATTTGAAATTGCAGTAGTGATATATTTGTTGTGGGAAATATCAGTGCAAAACTGCAGTTCTACATCTATTAGGCTCAGAGTCAAGCCAGAGTACAGTAAACCAAGCAAGGACTGTTGCGCAGACAGAAGACCTACACATCAGAATACATACATATATTTCTCATTGTGTGTGCAGACCCAGAAGCAAGAGAGGATAAAGATTTTGAGTCCTTATTTGTTTGGAAATAAACTCAATATGGCATACACCGAAGCCTGAGTACAAGGCTCAATAGTTTAATCAGGAAGGCACCCCTGTTTAATTCTTAAGCTGCAGAAAGGAGAGGCCTGTGCTTGGAAAAACAGAACCACTATGCCTTATCAACCCCAAAATAAAATATGTATGGAGTTAAAATTTAACCTTTTTTTTTTTTTTTTTTTTGAGGGAGAGTGAAAGAGAGAAAATAGCAAGAATATTTCAATTCTTACAAGAAATCAGCATAAAGGAATATCCAGGCCAACATAGTTGACACCACACTTTTAAAATCAGACTTGTTACAATAATGCTCAATGCTAAAGAAAATGTCATTATGTACAAAAGAAATTTTTGTGGACTATTATGTGTTGGATGTGTTCAGGAGGTTATTTAAGAAATGGGTTAAAAGGCAGCACAGTATGTCTCCCCTGAGGCAGTGACAAACATTGAAATAGAGGATTTGCTCCATTTAATATTATAAGGGCGTAAGACAACATCTAAGAAATGTTCTTAAAATAATGGATACTAAGAGTAACAATATGAAACACAAACTGGCAGTGTATGTCAATGAAGACGTTGTCTTCAAGATTAAGATTTCAAATGCAAGTGACAGATTCTCAAGAACACAAAATTATTCAGAATACAAAAATCTTTTTTGGCAGCATCCAAGATCAGCAACCACCAATGAACCCAGAAAAACTGAGGGGAGGGGGTGAAAAAAAAACCAACAAAATTTGGTGGGGGGGAGGGGGCGGGCGTGGAACAGGACAAAAAATGAGTTAGGCACTGCTCCATTTCCAACAACAAAGGTGGAGGAGAAGAAAAGGCTCACTGCAGTCTAGGGACTCCTATCAGAGAAAACTGCTTCTCAGTCCCATTGGACCCCATGCTTGCCCCTTCTCTCTTTTGTAATAGCACCTAGGCTAGGAGTCCACATGGTTCATGAATGAGTAATAGGCACCCAAGGCTGGCTCCACTGCTGCTTCATGGTCCTACTGATAGCAGGAGACCAGCCTTCCTTCCCAATGAAGATGACAGAAGTATAGCACTCCTTGCTCCTTGGTTTCCTTCACAGTTGAAGTCCCTCCCTTCAGGAACAGAAGGTGCCTCTCTCCACTGAAGAGGCAGGGGAGGCAGCAGGGGTCCACCAATACTTACTATAGCTGCCACAGTGTATCTGCTTGTAAATGTGCACTGGACCCACTGGACTCTTCTTGCCACACACAGAGTGCTCTCATGTGGTGGTGTTAGAATTTGGTAGCAAGGTAGATAACATTGTAAAAAAAAATTAAAAAATTTTATTTAAATACATTTTTTATTTTTTAAAATAAACCTTTAATAATCAAATTTCAAATTATGATAACTGTAGTTAAGGCTTAAACTTACTCCAAGCCATTAAAATAATTTAAATAACTAAAAAAAAAATGCTTATCAATGAACCCTCCTCAAATTTGAATAAGTTAAAAAAATGATTTTTTTTTTAGTTATATACAGAATTCAAGGTAAAATCAAGTTTTATAAATGTTACAATGTCATGTACTGTATTAAGGAAATATCTATATTATTTTCTTTCAAAACAATTGAGCAAATGGTGGAATTTACATTTTTCCACATAGATGTGCTTTCAGTTCCTGTTGCGGGCAAAAGTTTTTGCCTTAATTACCGTACTTTGGTTTCAGTTTAGCTACCAAGTGCAGAGAACAATTTCTTCTTTTGTACAAGTTCCAACATAAGAAATTGACTGGGAGTTTAAAAAGTTGGAAAGTTTGTTTTCTCTCTCCCAATCTATAAATAAAACCAGATGGAAGAGGATGAGATCTACTAATTCTAAAAACTTGAAGGACCTGAGGCCAGATTTTCAAAAGTATTTAGGTGCCTAAAGATGCAAGGGATTTTCAAAAGTGCATAGACACCTAACCTGATTTCATTTATTTCAACTCCAATCGATTTCAATGGCAGTTAAGCACCAGGAAGCTATCTTCAGACGCTTATATACCTTTGAAAATCCGGCCCATGGTGATCAGAGTAATCTGTCAATTCACTACATAAAATAATACTTACTTAATAGTATGTTTTTAATTAAAAATTTGTTTTCATAAACTTTTCTCCTTGTGTATCCAAAACACTGAAGACAGTTTTACTAATAAAAACAATTTTAAAATGTTATTATGCATTATAAATTAAATTCCAATTCCTATATAAAAGCAGTCTGACACAAATCACAAATAAAAAGGTATTATCTAGCAAATAAAAATGTATCATCATTTCTGACATAAAAAAGATAAAAATCAATAATCTTAATAAATGTATGCTGTGCTATGTAACTGTTTAAATAAATGTATATAGATGTAATGTACACTCCTGATTGGCAAAAAGTACTAAATGCAATGTAAAGACAATATTTCGTTGCAAATTAACATGTTATAATATTTCTACCTACCAAAGCAAGATACATTCGCATTAGGAAATCACTAAAAATTAAAGATGCAAAACAAGAATGAAATCAATTATTTAAATCCAGGCTTCCTGCTTGCTGATTTAAATCATGCTTAAAATTGCTGATTTAAAAAAAAAATCAATACACTATGCTGTGTACACTGTAGGTCTTGGTATTAACAACCCATTATTGAGAGCTTGTTTAGACTTGGATAAAAAGGTGCATTTTTAAAATGTGCTAGCTGAATTTCTTTTAATTAAAAGATTCTGATGTAAATCACATGATTTCAAGAGCCAGGGTGGAGGCACAAGTCTACAGTGCTTATACTTTATGCCAGCCCTGATACCAGAAAAGGAAAGATGTACCTTATCTAACACAATGATTCTGAAGTTAGAAGACGCCTCATGGAGTCCAGATATTGTCCCATACATAGCTCATGGAACACAAGAATCCATCAAGAATCTGAACTTTCATCCTATAAAACATTCTGATCAAATTGTGTTTGTCCTACATCAGAAAGAAGAGCTGAAATATTAAAATTATTCACTCAATAGGAAGCTCCATAGCTCATAAATGTCAAGACGTTTCATTTCGATATTTTCATTCAAAACTAAAAACTTTTCATCACTCCTGATTCAAAATGTTTCTTTTCATATTGTGAAATCAAAACACGTTTTGGCTTGATTAAACATTAATCTGACTACCTGAGCTACGGCAATGCCTCATGCTACAAATCTCCTCTCTGGGTTAGGCTCCCCGATGGATTTCCATGATGCACAGGGTAGTTGAACAAGAAGGGGATCATGGTGTATCTTCAGAGATGTATCCAGAAGCCCAGCCCATAGAGGAGAATGGGGGCATCAGGCACCTGTCCTACAATTCCCAGGATATACTGAAGCAGCTAAATCAGACACAGATGAATGCTGAACTGACCAGAAACTGAACATTTCAATTTGGTTCAATGAACTGAAATAGTTTTATTCAGGTCAACGCAAATTGAAATTTTTTGTTTTGACTTTCTCAGTGGTAAATCAAATCAAAACTTTTCCTTGCAAAAATCTGTATTTTGCAAAAATGTTTAAAAAAATAAAAAGATGGAAAATTCCTGATCATCTCTATGTAACACATATGGTTCTTTCCTCAAGTTGATTTTGATTATAACACCGTAACCATTGATAATACCACATCTTAACAAAAAGCTACTCATGGAGAAGTGAATCTCTGTTAACATTACAACAGCCACTTGGAAAGTTTACTATTTTTATTCATTATTATTATTATTGTGGGACAAAGCATTACAATAATTTGTATGTGGCTAATAAAGTACAGTTTTATTAGTTGTGAGTAGTATAATCATAGTTACATCATAAAAAGGACGTGATATAACACCAGCACCTCTGTAGTTCTAAAGAGGGAAAGCAGCTTCCAAATAAAATAGCACATTATTAGCAACTTTATATTTAGGAAGAAAAGCTTGTTGTATACAAGCTTAAGTAAGTAACTTAAGTAAGTTATTATAAAAAGGACCCTCCACTGTAACTCCATTACACATTGTTCCTTCTAACTTTCACATGATAAATTCATATTTCTTTACTTTCTGTACAACTCCAGTAAACTAGGACATCACAATAAAGCAGGAAATATTTAATTTATGCATAAATGAAGACTCAACAAAAGTTTACCATGGCTGTTGATGATAATGAAGCTATAACACTACTGTATGCAACTGAGACACTGACCTATTCTGTCCACCAGATACTTCCTTAGTAAAGCAGGCTAGTAAAGGGAATTAGAAAGCTCATTGCTGGGTAAAACAGATTTCTCTGATGCCAGCTAAATACTTACCTAGAGTGTCCACTTACTGAACTACCTATAGGCTTAACGTTCACCATGAGTGTAAATAAACTGCTTGGTTATTTATACATTGCATCAGGTCACAGATATTTTTAGATGTTATTTCAAAAACCAGCCATGATTTTAGTATATTATAGACTTAAAATAGCTGCAATACTCCAAAAAGCTAAAGAGGACCAGATTTTCATATTTATTGACAAAATGATCAAGTTTATTTGGCTGTCTTCAGAGAAGTTCTCTACAAGTGAACATTTACCGTTCATTTGCTTAATAGCTTGAGTTCAAAAATTGAAGTGATTGGAGACTCGGTGATTCAGCATTTTGATAACAGCAGATTACCAACTTCTTCCCTATCAGTGGCAAAGTAGGATAGTGAGATTTCTAGTTAAGAGAGAGCATGGGTGGACACTTGAAAATGGGTCATATTTACCATTTCTACAAAAAATAAGTGCTTCTCTCCCCTCCTCCGGCTCACCCCACCAGAGTGGTGGTGGTGGCAAGTTTCATTTTCAAAATAAATGGGGTATGTTTCATTATATCTATATGCCTCATTCGCTATTTTTTATTTATTTGTTTTGTTATGGATGAGTTGCTAAATGAAATAATGCATACAAATTGTGTATGTTAAAATTATTTTACAGAAGCAATTCCTTTAGAAAAGATACTTTATGATAAGTCTAAGGTAATAAATAAATCTATCAATATTATTTCTGAAGTGCCCATCTAGGCTGACAGACAGCAAATGTGAAAAATTGGGACAGAGGGTGGGGGGTAATAAGAGTCTATATAAGAAAAAGACCCAAAAAAATCGGGACTGTCCCTATAAAATCGGGGCATCTGGTCACCCTATGCCCATCACCATGGTATCAAATAAAACTATCAAAATTGCATCAGACCCTCCAATCAAAAAAAAGGAGGCAAGTTATAGTCTCTGTGTAATTCTCTACTTGAGAGAATTAACAGAACTTTTGTCTTAAGACATTTTTAAAAGCCTTTACCAGAGAAAGGACACATTACATAATTTTTCCACTACAAAATGTGTGATTATACCCATTCTGAAATAGTACCTTTTGCTATAATGAGGAGCTAAGAAATACATTCCAACTAATTTAGCTATGCTTTCATCTACCAACAAATGAGGAAAAACTATTTCCTCTCTAAGGAAATATTGCTAAAAGCATTACCTCACCTTTTTCCTGTTATACTATACCAATCCAAAGTATTCACTCAACTACATGAAACAAAACTGGACACAAAACTGCTCAGATTATGATCTCAGCTGGACCATTATAAATCTGGAATAACTAATATAAAACAATGGGTTTATTTCAGCTCTACACCAGCATAACTGAGATGAGAATCTGACCCTAAAACTTGAGGAAACATGCCAAGTAGAAAAAATAAATCCCTTCACAATCTTCACGGACACAAAATAATTGATTATGGGTATTTTATTTTCTTATTGTAATATATTAAGAAAAAAGTCTCACTAGCATCCACTAAAATGAAAGACAGAGTCACAGAAGGGTAGGGCTGGAAGGTACCTTGAGAGGTCATCTAGTCCAGTCCCCTGCACTCAAGACACAACTAAATAATAACCAGATAATTCCTGACAGGCGTTTCACCTGTTCTTAATAACCTCCAATGATGGAGATTCCACAACCTCCCTTGGCAACTTGATCCAGTACTTAAATACCCTAACATTTAGGAAATTTTTCCTAATGTCCAACCTAAATCTCCCTAGCTTCAATTTAAGACCACTGCTTCTTGTCCTCTGCTCAGAGGTTAAGGAGAACAATTTTTTCCCCCTCTTCTTTGTAATAACCTTTTATGTCAGAGGTTCTCAAACTGGGGGTCGGGACCCCTCAGGGGGTCACAAGGCTATTATATTGGGGGGTCGCGAGCAGTCTACCTCCACCCCAAACTCCTCTTTACCTCCAGCATTTATAATGGTGTTAAATATATAAAAAAGTGTTTTTAATCTGTAAGGGAGGGTTTCACTCAGAGGCTTGCTATGTGAAAGGGGTCACCAGTACAAAAGTTTGAGAATCACTGTTTTACATACAAGAAAACTTATGTCCCCTCTCAGTCTTCTCTTCTCCAGACTAAACAAACCCAGTTTTTACAATCTTTCCTCACAGATCATGTTTTCTATATCATTAATCATTTTTTGTTGCTCTCCTCTGGACTTTCTCCAAATTGTCCACATCTTCCATGAAATGCAGTACCCAGAAATGAACACAATACTTCAGTTGAGGTCTTATCAGTGTGGAGTAGAGTGGAAGAATTACTTCTCATGTGTTGTTTGTAACACTCCTGCTAATACATCCCAGAATGATGTTTGGTTTGTCTGCAACAGTGTTAGACTGTTGACCCACTTTTCGCTTGTGATCCATTGAAACCCCCAGATCCCTTTCTGTAATTCTCCTTCCTATGCAGTCGTTTCCCATTTTGTATGTATGCAATTGGAGTACTTTGCATTTGTCCTTACTGAACTTCCTCCTATTTATTTCAGACTATTTCTCCAGTTTGGGCAGATCATTTTGAATTTTTATCATGGACTCCAAAACACTTCTAACCCCTCCCAACTTGGTATTGTCCATAAACTTTGTAAGTGTACTCTAAGTGTCATTATCTAAATCATTTATGAAGATACTGAACAGAACAGGACTCAGGACCAGTTCCTGTGGGACACCACTCAATATGCCTTTCCAGCTTGACTGTGAACCAATAAGTACTTATATTTTATATTAAACTGCAAAAATAATTTCCTATATTCACCAAAGGAATGTTTTCTCCATATTTACTATCAGAAATGTATTCCTAAACTATCACAATCATTGGCTCTGTAAATGAATAAACAAAATTACTATGGCAAATTCAGAAGTAAAGTAATGTATTACTATAAAAATAGAAATAATTTGTCTTATTCTGGAAAATAGCAAGCAGCACTAAAGCAAATGTCATGAAAAACCGTGACTATTCTTAGAACACAAAATAAAGGAACAACTCTGAGTCACAAAAATATTTTATAAGATTAAACGCTGAGAAACAAACAATCATCCATATAGAAAATTACTGGGGGAGGAGGAGAGAAACCTTTCAGTCATCTACTTGAAATAGCAAGTCCGTAAAAGAAAGAGGATAAAATGTATGCTCCCTTTTATACACTTCAAATGAAATTCTGATCTATGAGCAATTCTACAGAAATAGCACTATGAGGGGTCAGTGTTTGTATATTGATTTCCGTAACAAATGTGTTCAGTTAAAAAATTTCAAAGGTGTTCTCTTCTCCCACCACCACCTCCAACTACCAGCCCTACAAATTCACCAAATTTAGCATGGGACCCAAGAGTCAAGGTCCCTTCTTTCTATCTCATGCCTCATAACCAGTATTAAGATTTTTATCCAATTCTGTCCTCAACCAGGTGCAACCAAATTGTTTTTAAACAGGGATGCACCAGGGTAAACAAGAGTATAATTTGGCCTTGAAATTAGAACTTAATTATGTGCAAGCCAGAAGCTGGGAATGAGTAACAGGGAATGGATCACTTGATGAATACCTATTCTGTTCATTCCCTCTGGGGCACCTGGAATTGGCCACTGTCGACGATATGATACTGGACTATCACGGACCTTTGGACTGACCCAGCATGGCCGTTCTTATGTTCTTAATCCATAACAGAATCCAGATTCCACTCCCAGATTTGTTTTGGCTCAGCAGTACAGTGAAGTATTAAAACTTATTTTTGTCACTGAAACAAGCAACAGAGATTATAAGGAGCATATCTATTGAATACGAAGGTCCCATTTTCATCTTGTCATTCTTCTAAACAGGACCACACCTAGAAATAAAAGGAAGCAGTTCCTGAACCAGATCAATATTTGTGTTGTGCTCTTGATTCTCTTGAAAAATGTATGGTTGCATTTTCCCAAGACTTCCAATTGTATTATACCAGTGGCGTAAATGTAAATCTATATACATGTGCACAGTATTTATACGTTTTACAATGTTCCACGTTTTTATTACTTTATGAAAGTGAAATTACTTTGACATAATTTCCATCAGGAAGAAGAGGTTACTTACTTTTTACAGTAACTGGAGCTCTTTGAAATATGTCCCCCTAAGAGTGCTCCACATCAGGATGTGTGTGCACCTGTGCACTCTGGCTCAGAAACTTTTCATCAGTAGCATCCACAAGTCCATATACTTGTGCTCCAGTATGAGAGCATAAAGGGAGGAGTGGACCTGGCACCATTTAAATTCCTTCTCAACCATGGAAATCCAATGACTGGCTCTGTGGCAGAGGGGAAGAAAGGTGGGTAGCAGAGCACCCAGCAAGGGAAACATCTCCAAGAATTTCAGTTAAGCTACAAGGGTAAGTAACCTCTAATTTTTTCTAGTAGTATCCCTGTGGGTGTCTCACATCAGGAGACTCCCAAGCAATATTGTCACTTTGGAGGTGGATTCAGTACAGATTGTAGAACAGCATCATCAAAAGCTGCATCAGCTCTGGAAGAACTCACAACAGTGCAGTGCTGGGAGAACTTGTGTGTATTAGACCAGGTGGCTGCTGTGCCAATGTCTGGGACAGGTATATTTCTCAGCAGGACAAGAGGTGGATTGAGCCCTGGTGGAGTGAGCAATAGCTCTTGGAGGTAGTCAAATCCCTGCAACTTTGTAACAAGTTAAGATGCATCCTGCAATCAACAGTCTTTGAGTGGAAATCACCTGTCCTTTTACAATTGAGATAAGTAGTCTTGGTAAGCCTTCCTGTCTAGGTAAAAAGCAAGAGCTCTTCCTACATCTGGTGAATGAAGGCTCATTTTGTCTTTTGAAGACTGAGGCTTGGGATATGTGAAATTCTGAGGAAACCTTAGGAAGGACATGAGGATGCAGAGGTAGTGTCACCTTGTTGCAACAGAATACCATGTATGGTGGGTCAGCCACAAGGGCTTCAAGTTCCCCTACTCTCCTGGCCAAAATAATGGCTATGATGAGACATGAGGTTTTAAGAGATAGATGGAGGACTGATACAGCCATGCTGGTTCCAGGATATTAGAGAGACAAGATAAGTGAAATAATATATTTTACTGGACCACCTTTGCTCCAGTAAAAAGTAGGGCTGTCAAGAAATTTAAAAAAAATTAATATCATGATTAATCGCTTTGTTAAACAATAATAAAATACCATTTATTTAAATATTTTTGGATGTTTTCTACATTTTCAAATATATGGATTTCAATTACAACACAGAATACAGTGTATAGTTTATTTTTATTACAAATTTGCACTGTAAAAACCAAAAGAAATAGTATTTTTCAATTCCCCCATTGCAAGTACTGTAGTGCAATCTCTTTCTCATGGAAGTTGAACTTACATATGTAGAATTATGTATCAAAAAACTGCATTAAAAATAAAACAAAGTAAAACTTTAGAGGCTACAAGTCCACTCAAGTCCTACTTCTTGTTCAGCCAATCACTCAGACAAATAAGTTTGTTTACATTTGCGGGAGAAATGCTGCCTGCTTCTTATTTACAATGTCACCTGAAAATGAGAACAGGCATTCACATGGCACTGTTGTAGCCAGTGTCACAAGATATTCATGTGCCAAATTCCCTAAAATTCATATGTCCCTTCATGCTTCAACCACCATTCCAGAGGATATGCGTACATTCTGATGACGGGTTCTGCTCGATAATGAACCAATGCAGTGCAGACCAACGCATGTTCATTTTCATTATCTGAGTCAGATGCCACCAGCAGAAGATTTCCTTTTTTGGTAGTTCAAGTTCTGTACTTTTCGCCTCAGAGTGCTGTTCTTTTAAGACTTCTGAAAGCATGCTCCACATCTCAACCCCCTCAGATTTTGGAAGGCACTTCAGATTCTTTAATATTAAATTGAGTGCTGTAGCTTCTTTAGAAATCTCACACTGGTACCTTCTTTGCATTTTGTCAAATCTGCTGTGAAAGTGTTCTTAAAACAAACGTGCTGGGTCATCATCTGAGACTGCTATAACATGAAATAATTGGCAGAATGTGGGTAAAACACAACAGGAGACATACAATCCTCTCCCCCCCCTCCCCCCTGAGTTCAGTCACAAATTTAATTAACACATTTTTTTTGAATGAGCTGTGACAGGTTGCTCTCATTAGGATGCCACTTGATG
This sequence comes from Chelonoidis abingdonii, assembly GCF_003597395.2. Taxonomy (NCBI): domain Eukaryota; kingdom Metazoa; phylum Chordata; order Testudines; family Testudinidae; genus Chelonoidis; species Chelonoidis abingdonii. The sequence goes on along the minus strand of NC_133770.1, from coordinate 261,721,180 downwards.
TGTTGAGATACCACTGAGCACACCCGTTATGCCATCTTGGACACCCTTTTACCTGTCTTGTGGAGCAAGGCTATTAAGCCTCCTCCAGAACACACATAGGCAGTACCACACCCAACTGAAGAATGACACAGACCCTGAGATCAGTTTTGGGAAGACTCAGCTTAAGAGACTTGCCCCTGCACTCAGGTGTCCGCCTTCCTTGGAGCGCAGACCCAAGGGTATACTATGAAATCTGCCTCCTCCCTAAGTGTGGAGGAAGGTATGCACAGTCTCTTATGCCCCCCCCCCACACACACACAATGAATTGTACAAACGGGGCTATATTATAAACAAGCAATAAGTTTATTAACTTATTTTAAGTGAATATAAGAGAGAATAGACAGAACAAAGCAGATTAATGAGCAAACAAAACAAAATACGCAAGCTTAGCTCAATATACTTAGAAACAGGCTACAAAATGTAATTTCTTACTCTAAATGTTATTTTGGGGAGGTTGCAAAATTTCTGTAGTTTAGAGATCTAGTTATATTTCTTTTCAGACTGGACCCCATCTCAGTCTGAACTCCCCCCTTGCCTTCCCTTCAAGTGCCTTCAGCAGTCTTTCTTCTTGGGCAGACAGGTCATGGAGAGGAGTCCCGTTTGCCTTCCTCCCCACCCTTAAATAAGGTTTACATAAGGTGGGAATCCTTTGTTTTCCAAACTTGACCCCGCAGATATTAAATCATTTACTTTGGGTTCATTAATAAACAAAAGTGAATTTATTAAGAATAAAAAGTAATAACAGACAGAGTATGTCACTAAGCAAAATAAAGGAAAAACACACAAGTCTAAGCCTAATACATTGAGAAACTGATTACAGGTAATATCTCACCATCAGAGATGTTCCAATAAGCTTCATTCAAAGACTAGACTCCTTTCCCCTGGTACAGTCCTTGTTGTTGTCAGATGCTACCAGTGTGGTGCTTTGCTCTCTTTAATGTTGATATCACTTGGCTGCATGCGTGTGTTCCCTCTGTGTGCTGTCCCAGCTCTGCGCATATAGCTGACACAGCAGATCCCGAGAAAACCCCCAATGACCACAGAGTCTAGTAAGGTACGAAGGCACGTCGGCCAGGTTTACTGTCAAACGAAGCACAATGATAGTTCCCTCTAGATTTTACTCTACAGGACATACTACGAGTATGTGCCACCTGGCAATCGACTCAACTCAGTCAGTGGCAGGACTTTCCACTGCCCCCTCGATTGGACAAAGACACTGCCCCAGGGATGCATTCTTATACACAGGTACAAACAAGCTACACATCACTCCTGATGTATTGAGGTGCAACCCTTCTACGTAGCAAGATACAACCCCTCTACGTAGTAAGGTGCCGCCTCTCACCTTGTACATGTTGGTTCGAACAAAACAACTCGATCCATCATATTACCCTTTTGGCCCTGTCACTGGGATGGGTCAGCCTATTCCTTGTTATCTGTGTGGAGCGTACAAGTATGCGAATGTTCTGATATCTGGTGTCCAGTACCGTTTAGGTATGTCTCTTTTTGCAGCATCAGCCCTTTCCTTGCCAGCTTCTGTGAGCAAGGTCTGCCTCTGGCTCACAGCTTAACTTTGCTTTATGTTAGCAAAGTCTTGACCATTACTTTAGTTCAGGCCTCAGGCCTCATACTGGGCCTCTAATACCAAGGTTTATATCTTACAGCCTCCTCTTACTACACTTGTTACTTCCAGCAGACATCTTCAGTGGAAAGCAGGGGCTCTGTCATGACTAGCAGGCTCTTTTGTTCTGCTCCACCCTCTTTTATAGCTTTGGCACAAGGCAAGGCTCTTGTCTTTCCGGGTCCCCACCTCTGCTTCTAAATGGAAAAGTACCAGATTTAAGATGGATTTCATTATCAGGTGACATGGTCACATGTTACTGTAAGACCTCATTCTTCACTACCCATGGGCTGGCCCACATGTACACAGGAAGGCTTGCAAGTAAATAAACCATCTACAACCAATTGTCATAGTCAATGGGAGACATCAAGATTCTAAACCACCATTAACTGCCCACAGTTTGCATAATTACAATAGAACCTCAGATTTGTACTTCATATTTCTAGCTTCAGATATAACAATGATACATGCATACAAATAGGATGAACAGACTCAGATTATAAGCTTTGTCATGATATCTTACAAGAGATCTTTTGCATAAAGCATATTTCAGTTACATCATTTTCAGATTCATATGCATATTTTCATAAACCATATGGACTGCAACATCACAGACGCATTAAATTTGTTGGCACGCATAAAAATTGGATAATCACATTCAGTAAGCCGTAATCTTTCCAATGATATCTTACATGAGCTATCTTGCATAAGATATATCTCAGTTATATCATAAGCATATTTCCATAAAGAATATGGAACGTAATGTCACGTGAGCATCATCAGCATGGAACCGTATCTTCTGGAATGGTGACCGAAGCATGAAGGGGCATACAAATGTTTATACCCTGCAATGTCAGCTACAAAAGTGTGAATGCCTGTTCTCACTTTCAAGTGACATTGTAAATAAGAAGCAGGCAGCATTTCTCCCGCAAATGTAAACAAACTTGTTTGTTTGTCTTCACGATTGGCTGAACAAGAAATAGGACTGACTGGACCTGTAGGTGCTAAAGTTTTACATTGTTTGGTTTTGAGTGCAGTTACATAACAAAACAAATCTACATTTGTAAACTGCACTTTCACGATAAAGGGATTGCACTACAGTACTTGTATGAGGTGAACTGAAAAATACTATCTTTTGTTTATCATTTTTACAGTGCAAATATTAGTAACCAAAAATAATATAAAGTGACTATTACACTGTACACTTTGTATTCTGTGTTGTAATTGAAATCAATATATTTGAAAATGTAGAAAAACATCCAAAAATATTTAATAAATTTCAATTGGTATTCTATTGCTTAACAGTGATTAAAACTGCGCTTAATCGTAGATCGCGACATCCTCAAAATGACTATTTTGACCTGCTGACCTCTCCTCCTCCAAATTTTACACTGCAAATATCCTCTCTCCACCTCATAAGGGCCATCTCATTCATTTTCTGCCTTGATAGGAACTCATCCCCTTGGACACACAAATCGTGGAAGTGATATCTACAGGTTATTTCATCCGTTTCAACTCACTTCCACCCTCGTATCCCCACTCCCCACTGCTTTCTTCAAGGACTCCCCTCACAAGAGTCTCTTGACACAAGAGGGTACAATCCCTCCTAACAGTGGAGGTGATCAAATCTGTCCCACTGGACTTGGTTGGGAAAGGATTATGTTCCAGGTGTTTCCTGGACCCCCAGAAAAACAGGGGATGGAGACCAATTCTAGACCTCAGGACACTAAACATCTTTGTCTGAGCTCAATGATTCAGAATGATAACCCTAGCAGTAATTCCCTCTCTGGACCTGGGAAATGGTTTGTCTCCCTTGACCTCCAGGATGCTTATTTTCCATACAGCCATGCAACATTTGCACAAATGTTTACAATATTTTGTCCTGGGTAGAGACCACTACCAGTATCACATTCCACCTTTTGGTCTTTCCACTGCTCCAAGGATCTTTACTAAAGTTCTATCAGCCGCCACAGTCCATCTTCATCAAATGGAAATAACAGTTTTTCCTTTTCTGGACAATTGGCTCCTGAAAGGTCAGCCATTTTTTGAAGCACATACAGCAACCAGCAGATCCTATCTCTGTTCTGCTCACTGCAATGCTGAAAAGTCTGCTCTAAAAGGACCCACTCCCAGTGTGTTTAGGCCTGGCTTAGAACCATCTACACCCCCAACAAACATAGGCTTGTGGCACCTTAGAAACTAACAAATTTATTTGAGCATAAGCTTTCATGGGCTACAGCCCACTTCATCGGATGCATGTAGTGGAAAACACAGTAGGAAGATATATATATACACACACACACACACACAGAGAAAATGAAACAATGGGTGTTACCATACACACTATAAGGAGAGTGATCAGTTAAGGTGAGCTATTATCAGCAGGAGAGAAAAAGAGCTGTTTGTAATCTCAGTAGGGATAGTCACAAGAGCTCTCTGACAATCTAATGCACAGGGGGACTCAAACCCCACAGGTCTCAGTAAGCACTGCATTAACAGGAGTTTGAGCCTATCCTCCCTCAGTTTACTGTATCTACTCTTAAACCGTGAGCAGAGCTTATATTTGGACGAGACATAAGGCTCCCTAAAGCAGTAGAGGCAGCTTGAATGTTCATCGCTGGGAGCGGAGGCGGTGGACAAGGAGGGAAGTCCTGTGGCAGGTCAGGAAAGGTTTGAAGCCTAAGATCTTGGGGACAACCCATACTCAAGGCCATGGATCAAAGGCCCAAATCGGACAAAAAAAGAGGAGGGAGAAAAAAATCTTTTTTAAAGTACCAATTGTGTAAAACACAAAGAAAAATATACTAAGAAAAAAAAGACATTTTAACGAGAGGGGTAGACATGTTAGCAGACACCATGATGCTCTATCTCAAGCCTCAGGCAGCTGAGAAAGAACTGAGCTGCGCCAAGTCCATTCCTCCCCATGTGCTCTTGTACGAGAGCAAAAGGACGTTGAGCGGACATCCAGACACGCGGACGTTGCTGATGAAAAATTCCCACTACAGAGTGCACAGATGCATATACATCCTGATATGGAGCATCCACAAGGAGACTACTCAAAGAACTTCTTGTAGGTACGCTATACAATGTATGAAGCTGTACAGATATAAGATGGCAGGTTCCTGTAAGCTAATAAAAATAAAAATCACATATCCATGAATTCAAAAAAAAATGTTTGTAAGTGGAAACTAATATTTTTTTAATGACCCGGGTAAGCTTATCCAAAGGTTTAAACTTAAGAGAGATTAATATACAAGGAAACTGCTACATTTGAGGGGCAAGGAAGTAAACAAAAGGAAAATTGTTCTGCCTATCCATGTATCCACCTAGCTTATTATACATGTCAGAAATACAAGAAAAAATTATTATTTCATTAGTTGTTTTTATCAGGATAAAAAATATCACCCAATTTTTTCTAAGACAGGTGGAATATATGATAAGAACTCTAAATAAGAATCATATTTACACAAGCTTTTATTCAAAATATACTAATTAGGACTCAGCTACATCTGCAACTACATCTCCATCCATGACTCACCAACACAGCTGTGCTCCTCTGGGACAATGCAGCTTATAAAATCCAGACAAAAATGCATGAGACACAGAGATAAAGCTTTAATCGGTCGAGGGGATCTAGCTATGGAATGAGCTCCCACAAGAACTATGACTAATCCAGAGCTCAGACATCTTTAAGGTGTACTGAAAGATTCTTCCTTCCCCTCTTTCAGGAAGTTTTCCCAGCATAATCAGAGAAGTAAGTTTATTTTTTAAAATATACATATTTCTACCCAGTCAGAGCCTTCTACAGCGGGGTGAAGAGCAGAAGACTACAGAATCCACTAGGGACATCACTATGCAGCTCTAATTTAACTGAGAAGCACTTACTTACTATTATGATCGGTGTTACAGAAAAATCCAAAAATAGTGTACATTGTCTAATCCAGTACTGCAAAATTCTAATTGCACAAGGCAAGTAAAATATTAATTTAGCAGCATCACCGCAGTGGTACAGGCTGGCCAATTAGTTTGTATCCAGGTTGCTAAATTTTCATGTAAATTGTGCATAGTTTATCTAATCTCAAATCTAGTTGCACACAACGACAACAACTGTTAATGCAAGGTACGTCTGAGGTGAGAAGAGACCATTAAACTTTGACAATCCTTTTAAACATAAGAGCAATTAAATTTTACAAGTCAACTAAAAATAATTCTATTGTATTCACATTCAAAGCCACCATGATTCTGAATTCCACAAGATAGTTCACTGTAAGTTCTTCTCTGAAATGTATGTAAAAATTGGTTCCTCTGTCAACAGACCTTTTCCTTGTGTCTAATTCATCACATCCTTTATCTTTACTAAAATACCTGTTTTCTACCTGTTAGCCCTCCAGTCATTGCAGCTCTTGAAAAGTGAGTTCTGGATTCTATTCCAGTAAGTACAGAACAGAATTGTTAACTAAGTACTGAAAACAGAAACTTTATTGTTGGTGCTTCATCACTCGAAGACCTCAACTTTTCATTCAGATTCCAAGTATTCAGCCCTGCAGTTATCCCCAAAAAACACACCAAAAAAGACTTAATTTTAAATTGAACAGATTTGATCGTAAAATACTTAATACACAAATATGAAATGTTAAAACACAGAGTCACTTTTCAGAACACAAGTATACCGTACTCTAAGGAACTGCAATCAATCATCTCTGACTGGCCTATATCAGCTGCCTCAGGCTCACAGTGCTAAGGCTGTGGGACTGTAAAAGCATCATGTAGCTGTTCGGGCTCGGGCTGAAGCCCAAGCTCTGGGACCCCATGAGGAGAAAGTAGCCTGACATTCTTAAATGAAGGAGAGGGAAGAACCTGTTTTGGGTTTATATAAATAATGCATGTAGTGTTAATGCTTGCATTTGGCATGGGTTTATGTGTTTTCATGAGAATGACTGATGAGAAATATGTGCATTTGGGGTCCAGTGGTTTTGCTGGCTTTTGGTGTGTTTTCTGATTTTTTTAACTAGAACTTAACTTGCGAGTGGCAAATTAAGTTAAATATGAGGTTCGTTTTGTATGTATATATTATATGTATATAGCACCAACTGTAGTTAAGAATACACCTTTCTTCCTAGTGAAGTCAGCCTTAAAGATTTAGGGTATGTCTACACTACAAAATTATGTCAACCTAACTTATATCAACATACAGCCACCATAGTTATTAAATCACTTGTGCACATAATTGGCTCCTTGTGTTGGCAGTCATGTCCTCATCAGAAGCCCTTGTATCAATTGTATTGTCTGTGTGATGCATTGTGGGATAGCTCCTGAAAGCTAGTTAACAGTCTCGACATAAGCAATGCAGTGTCTTCACTATTATTGCATTGACCTAATTACACTGACCGTGACTCTATGCCAGTTGGGCATGTGATGTTATGAAATCGGCATAGAGAAGAACTTATGTTGGCAGAAAACAAATTTAAGAGAAGACACTTCAACAGCTAGGTCAGCACAGGGCAGCTTACACTGACCTAACCCTGTAGGTTAGACCAGGCCTTGGTCCTAACTGTTACTTCATCTATGAAATATCATCTCTTGATACATGAAGCCAGTCTCTCATACCACTGACACATTACAACCTACAGAATTTTAGCATGAACATTTGCTGTAGCAGAAGTAAGGTTGACCATCTGACCCGTCCAAAAATAACTGGTCAATTGAATGGTCAAATAACGTAAAAAAAATTATGTTTATTTTAAAAGCACTATTTAATAGAACAGAAAAAACAGCAGATAGTAAGACTTGATGGTCTCCAACAGGCTTAGCCTTAGAACCTTATGCCTAGTTACTTAACTGAGTTATTTTAACTCAGAAAAATGTAAAACAATGAAGTTCTAAAAAAAGAAAATTTTAAGCAATGTTAGTTAGCATTTAAATGCGAATATTATTCAAGATTGAAGAGTTAACAAAAATAAAACAAACACATAGCAACTATAAAAGAAAAAATGTATTAACTTGTGTTCCATCAGAAGTGTTGTAGCTGTGTTTATCCCAGGATATTAGATAAAAGAAGTGGGAAAGGTAATATCTTTTGTTAGACCAATTTCTGTTGGTGAGAGAGACAAGCTTTCGAGCTTACACAGAACTCTTCACCTACCCAACTTGTCTCTTTTATGCTAGGTAGGCAGCCCATCAACCCTTCAAGCTGTGTATCTATTTTCTTTGTGTTGGGGGAGGAGATTTAATTACCTTGAACCCTGCTCTGCCTCCCCAACTCCCTTCTGTGTTAATTTCAGTACGTTTGTCTAGTCAGTGCAGCTTGTGAGCTCTTTGGGACAGGGACCGTGTCTTTTAATTTGTTTTGTCTTAACATGGTTTGTAAACCTACACACACACTGACAGCCAGGTATACAAATCAAAACATACATATGTTTGTTCTAGAAGATTCTAGCCTATCAAGATGTTCAACACTTAATTAGTTACTTTTCCCCAACAAACAGTATTAGCATGTAGCAAAATGAGCAATCGAAACATTTAAGTAGGCTTGCTAACAGATAGTACGATAGGCCACTGCCTACTTTACAGCATTCTTGCTGGAATATTTGACCGCATCCAAATAGAAGGTAGCTAATTTATGTTATCTGACCAGTCAACTGACTTTCTTGCCAGCCCTAAGAGGAAAGGCAATGATTGGTTGAGTTACCCAGAAATACTGACTCTTGTAATTTTATCATGACTCTCGAAGTACTTGGGCTTCAAGAAAAATACCGAACTCCTGGAATCATGTAATTAAGAGATAATCTCAACTTTCATTTAAAAACAAGTAAGTTTCTAGTCCTTACAGCTGCAGAAAAAACCTTGAGAAGGTGACCTAAGTGCACCCTAAAGGTTCAAAAACAAAATGGCAAATAAAAAGAACCCCAAAAGTTCCCTTTCCCTCCCCCTGCACCATGTTTTTTGCAGGGCTTTAGTCGTGATTTTTGGGCAGTTGGAGTGGCAATACTGGTTACACCTCTTAGGTTACAACTGCACCAGTGTGACATAAACTGATGATCTGGTTCAGCCTATATAATCATAATTTAATACAACATTCATTAGTAATTTAGCAACATTACTTACATCCAATTTCATCAAATATAGCCTATGCATGTGATTTCAAAAACTTAACTACATCAAATGTTTGAAGAGGATGTTACTCTGTTAAAGTCATTCAGGACAAACAAAATCAAACAGCACTCTGAGATTAAGTCAAACTAACAGATTTACTTGTAAATTCTCAAAATTCATTCTGTACTTAAGAAGTAAATGCTGTTACACTGCACTCTTCCTACATAACAAAGAGATTGAATCTCTGTTTTAAATGTAAAACTCAACTTTAACTATGGAGTCGCAATTGGTATCCCCATTATTTTAAGAAGTGTGATTGATTTTTCCCCACTAACGTTCATGCCATTTAAACATCCCTCTCACCCCTTTGTAAAGCAGTGTGAGGAGTGAGTAAAAGTTACCCGTGAACCCTCATTTTTTCTCTCTTCCAGCTCCCAAGGGCTCCATGCTCATTCTGGTTCACTCTTTAGCCTATTAACGTCACTATATAAATCAGTCAAAGGAAAGTTTTGCTGGAGAGCAAACAAAAGAATTCCCCTCTCCAGCAACAATGCTTCCAGACCTTCATAATATGAGTCAAGTTGTACCTGCTTATGCGATTGCAGGATTAGGGTCTTTTTTATCAAGTTTTGTTTTTTGCCTAGAGCAGTTGTGTAAACTTCAAATAACTTCCCCAATACTGGCATCTGTTTTTTTAAAAACAGCATTTACAATTTAGTTCATTGTCACTGTTAGTGTAAAGTTGACATAGCACAAGTTTTCAATTAGATTTACAAAGCCACAACCTGATTTAAATCTTTTTTTAAAAATTAAGTGATTTAAATCATGATTTTATATTGCCTTGATTAAAATTGTTTCACCCTGGACTACCAAACCAGACTTTTATTCCAAACAGGAGAGGCCAAAAATTTACGTCAGCTGGATATTTTCCCATTTGCTTAAATAGGAAAATTATTTGGTCCTTAGTATTCAAACCACTTCTTTCCTATTTCTGCTTAGATCCTCAGAGACAAGATATTCTCCCACTTTATAACATCTCCTCTCTCTTTCAAAATGTACAGTATTCACAATCCTATGGGAACCAGCGAAACATTACATTTAAGATTTTTGACAAAATAATATTTTCTAGTATTCAGGAATAAAAGCCTGGGAACACTGACTGAGAGGAAGAACAGACCTAAATCAGAAGGGGGAAGAGGTTACATAAAGAATATGATTAAGTTCTACTGACCACTGAAAAAGAACAATGACCTCTAAAATTAAGTTCCAAACAAGAAGGAAGGAAATGATTCAGCAGGTAATTAAGAAAACAGTGTTCAAGACTTCATATTGGGCTTAAAAAGCACAGCACAAGAAAATTCAAGAATAGAACAAAAGAAGCAGTGGGGAACGCAAAAAACTGAAAACAAAGAAGTCTTTGCCCAAATGTTATGGGTTTTACAAACAAAATGAAGAGAGTGCAAACGTGTGTGGCATAAAACAAAGCGCATTTTACAGGAACATGCCTCAGTTCAAAGAATAGGAAATATTATGCATTTTAAAACAGACATATGAAGTGCTGATAAAAGGGTACTCCTAATCATCTGGGTTTTTTTAAGTATTACATTAAAATTTAACACAAAAGTAAGTACATAAGTCATCGAAGGTCAGGAGCAAATGAGGAGACAAGATGCACTCCTTCCAACTGCAATTTTACTGTACTATACAAAAGGTAAACAAATTTCAAATACTGCTCTCTGGCATCCACACAATTTGGGTATATTATTAAAGCACCATTTGTCAGTCATATGCTTTTTTTAATACTACCAATTAATCATTTATGATTAAGTTGAAGGGAAACTGTTTTCCCACATACTTAAATTAGCACCCTTTCCTCTCTACACAACTATCCTTCGCCTCTGTTCTTTCCTTCATCCTTTTACTCATTTCTCCACAATTCACTATCGCTAGCTTCACTCTCCTCTTCTTACTACTTTGAAAGACCGACCTTCAATCCATGCTCTTCATATAAAACCATGTCATGGTGGAAAACATTTAGTTCTAGAGAGGATGAATAGCATACCCGTTAACTCATATTTTCTTCCAAGAATAATCTCCTGAAGTTAAGTATCACAGAGCTACTATATACTAAAAAAAAAAAAAAAAACACACCTTTCTAGTGACCCAGTCTGTAGTACAGAGATCCCCAAACTGTGGGGTGCCTCCCAAACTCCTCTCCTCCACCCCAACCCCGCCACAAGGAGGGCACACAGGAACATTCGAGGGAACTCAGCTGGGATCTGGGCCAGCCCCCATGGGGAGTGGGGAGGGCATGCCACTCAGCTCTGCTCCTGGCCCCAACTGCTTGTCCTGGTTGCCAGCCCCAACTGCTGGTCCTGGTTTCCAGCCCCAAACTCCTGGCCCCACCCCCATCTGTAGCCCCAGCATCACCCTCTTACCCCTGTCCACATACACACAGACACAGACCCAGCTCTGGGGAAGAGGCGCAGACAGAGGTAAGATGGGGCACAAGGTAAGGTTTTAGGATGCATCAGGAGAGGTATTTTCAGCAAAGATAAAGAGGTGTTAGTACTGTTATACAAGGCACTGGCGAGACCTCATCTGGAATACTGTATGCAGTTCTGGTCTCCCATGTTTAAGAAGGATGAATTCAAACTGGAACAGGTACAGAGAAGGGCTACTAGGATGATCCGAGGAATGGAAAACCTGCCTTATGAAAGGAGACTCAAAGAGCTCTGCTTGTTTAGCCTAACCAAAAGAAGGCTGAAGTGAGATGATGTTCTTTATAATATATCACATGGATAAATATTAGGAGGAGAGATTATTAAGTTATAATGAGACACAAGAACAAAGGAAAACTGACACTAGGAAGTTTTAACTTGAAATTAGACAGGCTTCTAACCATTAGGGATAAGTTCTGGAACAGCCTTCCAAGGGGAGTAGTGGGGGCAAAAGACATATCTGGCTTCAAGACTAACCTTGATAAGTTTATGGAGGGGATGATATGATGGGATAGCCTAATTCTGGCAACTGATCTTTGATTATCAGCAGGTAGGTATGCCCAGTGGTCTGTGATGGGGTGGGATCTGAGTTACTACAGAGAATTCTTTCCTGGGTGCTGGCTGGTGAGTCTTGCCCACAAGCTCAGAGTTAATTGATTGCCATATTTGAGGTCGGGAAGGAATTTTCCTCCAGGGCAGATTGGCAGAAGCCCTAGAGGTTTTTCGCCTTCCGCTGCAGCACAGGGCAGGAATTCTCTGCAGCCTGAGGTCTTCAAACCACAATTTGCGGATTTCAATAACTCAGACATAAGTTAGGGCTTTGCTACAGGAGTGGGTGGGTGAGATTCTGTGGCCTGCATTGTGCAGGAAGTCAGACTAGATGATCATAATGGTCCCTTCTGACCTTAAATTGTATGAGTCTATGAGTCTTCTGATACTCAATGGGCCCAACCAGAGAGCTGGTGACTAGAGATGCCTACCCCTTACACATACTTTATATGTGTTAACCCTTTGAATGAGAAGTGCATTATCACACAACCATAATTGAGCTCATCCATTAAACATAAGAATATAAGACCATACTGGGTCAGACCAAAGGTCCATCTAGTCCTGTATCCTGTCTTCTGACAGTGGCCAATGCCAGGTGCCTCAGAGGGAATGAAAAGAACAGGTAATCATCAAGTGATCCATTCCGTGTCGCCCATTCCCAGTTTCTGGAGAACAGAGGTTAGAGACAAAAGCCAAAATGCTTAATCATAAGCTTTCAATGTTTCCTCTTGAATCACATAGGTAATACATAGTTCAAAACTCACTAAAAGATCAATGGAAACAAGACACTAGAGATTAAAAAAGAACCATGATGACCCTTAATAAATGCTTGTTACAGATGAGTTTTAATGAAGGCGGTTAAATAGGAAAAAATCTGAAGATTAATTTTTCAGAAGTTGGACTTGGTATGAAAACAGCACAAAAGCAGATGAATATAGAACTAATATCCAAGCATCAGTCCTCAAGAAACAACTTCTCCAATGGGCTGATACTGTAACAACATAATAAAATTAATGCAAATTAAGACTATATACTTCCAAAAGGTGCTCAAGGCACTACAACCACACACTGTGAGGTCTCCAGAAGAACTCCCTTGGAGAAGTGCAACCATTAAGTTAATACTGTTTTTACCTCTGGCAAGAAAGAGATTGGAGTTGAATAGCCCTGCAGCTGTAAATATAGCATATGGCTCTGGAAAGATTATATAGAAGTTAGCCATGGGACTAACTCCAGACAGACTGCCATAGATTCTATTAACATAGCAGTGACAGGCCAAAAGCACTTCCTTTAAATTAAGACTTAAATCTAGTCCTGAAACTCTGCTACTCTGATATCTGATGAAAGACCTTTCCTTGTGATATGCTTAAGGATTCCCCTAGATAATCTAGTTCCAGAAGCCAGGGCCGGTGCAACCTTTTAGGCGACCTAGGCAGTTGCCTAGGGTGCTGGCATTTGGGGGGCACCATTTTATTTGACAGCAACTGCGGCAGCTGGATCTTCGGCTGCCCCAGTCGCCGCCGGCATTTAGGCGGAGGGAGCTGGAGCAGGAGAGCGCGGGGAGAGCCGCCTGCAGCAAGAAAAAAGGGGGGGCACATAGAGGAACTCCCTGCCCCAGCTCACTCCTGCCCCGCCTCCTCCCCAAGCATGCCATGGCTGCTTCACTTCTCCCACCTCCCAGGCTTGCAGCGCCTAAGCTGATCGGTGCCACAAGCCTGGGAGGCGGGAGAAGTGAAGCAGCAAGGTGTTCGTGCTTGTGCGCGGAGCAGGGGTGAGCTGGGGTGGGGGGTGCCTCAGGGAGGCGGGTGAAGGGTGGAGAGCTGCCGCAAGGGGGGCGCCTCATGGCGAAGGGGGGAGCACCTCAGGGTGGGAGCACGGGGAGGGGGGGCGCGCAAGGTGGAAGTTTCGCCTAGGGCGCAAAACATCCTTGCACCAGCCCTGTTACTACATATTTGTATTACTGTAGCATATAGGAGCCTAGTCACAAACCAGAATCCCACTGTGCTAGATACTGTACAAACACAGAACAAAGAAGGTAGACTCTGGGACAGGGACTACAATCTAAATCCAAGACAAGAGACAACAGATGAGTACAAACAGATGGGAAAGTATGTGCATCCATATTGCTTTGTTCTGCCCATTTCATGATACTTTCCTTATTAACCTTTACCCACCTATCCACTTTTTCAAGTTAACCATGCTGCATACATCCCAAGGTGCAATATTCACCTCTCAGCTCTACATTCTGGGATTTATCTTGGGGTGTATTGTGGGATGCTGTCAAGGCTGAATCCCTACTCTGTCATTTTGAGTGATAGAAGTGGGGGCCTGCAAGGATTTTTAAAATTAATACTTGCTACTCCAGGCTTGTATTACACTCCCAAGGTTACAGCTTTTCTCTGACCTTGGCTTGGTAAACGCTGACACCAACTAAATGGGAACAAAACAAAAAAACAAACAAAAAAAAAAAAAACACCACCCTTAGAACCCAAGAAGGAGCACTTGGGAATTCCTCCCTGTAGGATATCCTCAAGCCCTTTCACCCCTCCCAACTCACCAGCCCCAATCCGGGGAAGAGCTGAGAAAGAAAACAAAGGAAATTAGCTGTGGCCACCAGCTAATCAAACATGCACAAACCAAAAATCCAATCTTGTTCTTAAAAAAAGGTAAATTTTATTAAAAACAAAGAGGAAAACATTACTCTGGATCTCAGACTTTTTGCTAGATCTTAAAAAAAAAATTACAAAAATTAAGCACCCAAAATAGCTTTCTTGGGGGTTCAGCTTAAAGGTTACAAGCAAACAAAAGCATCAGGGGTTAGCACAGAGGAGAAGCCATCATAACTCTGTTAATGTCCATAATAGTCTGAAGAGCAAAAATTCTCCTGCTCCTTCAAGCAAACATGCCTAAATTTCTAAAGATCCTGGCATCACGGTCCTTTTCAGACTGTCCCATGTGAATATTGGTGAAATAAGAAATAAATCTGATAGCGTCTAACTAAACATTCACTATCCAAATTATTTTTTCTAGGTATGGAAGACACTTTTTCATACATAGTTCAAACCTTACATAGCATTTCTGCTTATAGCATTGCTGCCCTGTGTCCCTGCAGCCCAGAGAACAACAAAGGGAAACTTTCTTTCTCCATTTTAAAAAGTTCTAGCCTTCCCATTGGCTCTTTTGGTCAGGTGCCACTTTTTTTTTTCTTTACTTTACTTTTTTTTCTTAACCCTTTACAGCTAAAGCAAGTAAAGAACAGCTACCAAGAGGGATTTTACAGCTAACTGGCTAGCTGGGTGTCCATCAAAGGGAGCTATCCCCCCACTTTATTTATCACAGATGCCTACCAGAAGCCACAGGAAATCTGGGATATAGGGTCATACTAACAAATTCCCACGATTCCTGTCTTGGAAACCCATAAATTCATCTGTATTTTGCCAGCACCAATTCAATTTTCAAACTGCTTTCAGACAGTGTGGAAAACATACTGCTGAACACCGTGATTCATAGACTCTAGGACTGGAAGGGACCTCAAGAGGTCATCGAGTCCAGTCCCCTGCCCTCATGGCAGGACCAAATACTGTCTAGACCATCCCTGATAGACATTTATCTAACCTACTCTTAAATATCTCCAGACATACAACCCACTATGGGTTCTGTCTGCATCCTGTATCACTAGCACACTAGCCGAGTATTAGGCCGCCAACTGGCCTCATTCCTTAATCCATATCAACACATGTGAAGAACGCATTCTACCAAAACAGACAATAAAGCATTAACTCACCTTTGGGGGCGAAGCCAGACCTTTATGGTCACTGCTCCCTATTTGGTGTAAAACATATGCTTGATGCCAAATCAGAGGCGAACACACAGCAGGTTTTGGGCCCCGTCCCTATGACCACTTTCTGTGATGTCAAGTGAGATACTTCAGGGGTCCCTCCACGTGCAGACAGAAGAGGCGAAAACGTGTCCGTGTATCCCGTGTATCCCGTGTACTGCCGTAACCAGAGCCTGAATCACTCGAAGCCTCTCTCTCAGCTCAGTTTTCAAATAGAAGCTTCTACACGTTTCCGGTCGATGCCCCTGTGCTGGTTGTATTTGTAAGCCATCAGTTATTACTAAAGTGCTGCATTTGTTTGATAAATTAATGTTAGTAGATATTTAGGCATTGTGGTGTTTAGGTTTGTTAACACTCTATAGCTAATCAAAGCTGCCTGCTTACCCATTGTAACTATCCAATAAAATTTAAAAACTTGAATTGATTTTAGTTTACCGTTGTGTGTGTGTGTGTGTCTGCAGTCTGCCTCGTGACCCATACTCTCCTTGCATCTCTTACCTATATAGTCTGTTGCCACGTGCAGCCTGGTAAATAACAGGCCTGCATTTTTTTTTGCCCCTGCAAATACGTGGCAATCTACAACCTCTAGAAGTAATCAACTAGCACTGACTGGTCAGACAGGATAGTGAGACAGAACTGGGATGACCAGCAGTGGTTGCAGAAGACTTCCTTCCTAAAGATCTATGCAGATCTGTCACCAGAACTACAGCAGAACACAGACATGAGAGTTCCCCACAGTAGAGAGAAATGTGTGGCCATTACCATCTGGAAACTCCCCACTCTCGAGGGCTATCAATCAGTAGTTTACTAGTTTAGTATAGGTAGATCAACTGATGAGGCTACTGTTACAGAGATTTGCAGAGCTATGAAGAGGGTGCTGCTGTGTCCTGTTGCAAACTTGGCAACGAACAGGTTATTGATAGCTTTGCATTGATGGGACTCCCAAACTGCATATGCATTACTTATGTGACCCAGATACCTACTGTCTGCCTCCCATACCAAGCCAATGCCTTTATCATCTACAAGAAGGGATATTTCTCCATGGTGCTGCAAGGTCTGGTAGATCATGGAGGAAGGTTCACCAATATTCACATGGGACAATCTGAAAAGGACCATGACGCCAGGATCTTTAGAAATTTAGGCATGTTTGCTTGAAAGAGCAGGAGAATTTTTGCTCCTCAGACTACTATGGACATTAATAGAGTTATGACGGCTTCCTTTGTTTAAGAAGCCTTTTACTGGATGCCTGAACAGGGAGAGCTCTCCTCCACAGCAGCTTCCGTATGACTTTCTGCATGGTGTACTAGCGCAGTCTGCCAGGTCATACAGTTACTGCTTCCCCTGAAGAATTTCCTTGTGGTAAGACTCTATGATTTACACCAGGGGTAGGCAACCTATGGCATGTGTGCTGATTTTCAGTGGCATTCACACTGCCCGGGTCCTGGCAGCAGTCCGGGAGGCTCTGCATTTTAATTTAATTTTAAATGAATCTTCTTAAACATTTTAAAAACCTTACTTACTTTAAATACAACAATAGTTTAGTCATATATTCTAGACTTATAGAAAGAGACCTTCTAAAAACGTTAAAATGTATTACTGGCACGCGAAACCTTAAATTAGAGTGACTAAATGAATACTCGGCACACCACTTCTGAAAGGTTGCCGATCCCTGCTATACACAAAGGCAAGGATGCTTTCTGTGGTGTCTTAGGTGCTTGGGTGTCTCGTGTGCTTTGTGGAAAATTGCTCTCCTCACCATTCGTGGGTTAGGTGGTGACATTGCTTGCAAAAAATCCAGTCCAGTTGCTCACAGTATGGACAGATAGTAGGAGCATTACCAGAGGTCCAGTTCTTGACCCTTGTCTTCAGCTACTTCTGCCACACCTCCTTTGCTTTCACTTGGCACTGGGAACATGTCTGGAAGTGCTACGACAATGTTTTGTAGATGTTTGCATTCCAGTGACTTCTCCAGATGGGACTGGACGTGCAGCAGTCCAAAGAGGACAATCAAGTCCAGGAACTCTGCAACTGTGCGCATGGAAGCACAACGGGCATGGCTGCTATAATGGGCATATGACTCATTGCATGAACTTACCTTGCATCAAAAAGAGACACACATGGCTGCATGCCAGCATTTCAAAAAGAGAGGTGGCATCTAGTCAAAATTAAACTGGAGCAGTGAAGGGCACACAGATTCAAAGACAGGCTGACCAAACTGTGAAGCAATACAGTCTGGGATAGCAGTGGGAGAACTGTCAGAAGCAAAGTAGTTAGCTTATGATTCATATGACGTATTCCTAACAAACTCACTATAAAGTAGAGTCACTCCAGGTCCAAATAGGATTAATTACTGTGACCTTACACCCCAAATAATTCACTTTTTAAAAAACTTGTGCGTGGTGTCATAAATAGATAGCTAAGGGTTAATGGTTCTTTTACCTGTAAAGGGTTAACAAAGGGAACCAAACACCTGACCAGAGGACCAATCAGGAAACTGGATTTTTCAAAGTCAGGGAGGGAATTTTTGGGGTCTGAGTCTTTTGTCTGTCTCTCAGCTATGAGAAGGTTCTTTCTATCTTCTAATCTTCTGTTTCCAAATTGTAAGTACAGGTAGAAAAACAATATAGGCTTTTATGTTGTTTTGGGTGTATTTACATGTGTGTAGCTTGCTGGAATGTTTCAAATTGGATATCTTTTTGAATCAGACTGTTTATTCATATTTTTCTTATAAGCAATAGCCCTGTATTGTCATCTTGATACAGAGAATATTTTGATGTCTTTTTTTTCTTCTTTTTTTATATAAAGCTTTCTTTTTAAGACTTGTTTGAGTTTTTCTCTCTGGGTAGGCTAAGGAACGAAGGGGAGGGGAATTCTCTTTGTGTTAGATCTACGGAGGGTAAGCTCTGCAGCACCAGGGAATTGGTGGGAGGGGGGAGAGATAGAATCATTTCTGTTTCCTTGTATTTGGGGTTTGTCTCTTTGTGGAATAGAGGAGACATGCTTCTTGGTATTGTGATGTAAAGAGATTGCATCAGTACTCTCAGGTTAGCCCAGAGAGGAAAGTCTGGGTGGGAGAGAGAGGGAGAAGGGAAGCGGGTTATTCCCCTTTGTTGTGAGACTCAGAGTGTCTGAGTCTTGGGGTCCCTCCAAGGAAAGTTTGGGGGACCAGAGCGAGGCAGGTGCTGTAATTCCTGTCTGGTGGCAGCAAGATAAGATCCAAGCTGGTAATTAAGCTTGGATGTTCATGCTAGGCACCCACATTTTGGACGCTAAGGTCCAGATTTGGGAAAGATGCTTATGATACATGGACACAAGGCACTTTAATGATAACCTAGAGTCTGAGTTCAAGGAACTCTGGCAGCCAGCCCAGATGGTTTGGGCTTCTGCCTGGAGAGCAGCTATCTCACTTTTTAAATTTTACATTCATACACAAAGATTAAAACTTAATATTATAATTAGATTTGTAAACTGAACATCTATTTTAACATTAAAATAGGCTATACACTAAAAGAAATAGACAGGGCTTCAAAGTGTACAGCCAGTTTCCATAAATCAAAGTCTGTATGGGCAGAGGCAAGGTTCCTCACCTCAACTGATCACACAGTGTGCTGTACAGAGCATTTTACTTCTGTCTAGATAATAGTTACTTGTGACAGAATTTCTTTCTTGTTAAAAAAAAATAAAAAGAGGAAATTTTATATAACATGAAAACTTGAGATTGAGTGAATCTTCTTCAAAGTCCAGAAACGACAGTTAAGGTTGTACAAACAAATGTAAACTTCCTTGTGAATAGGCATTATAATACAGTCATTAATTACATGATTAAACACTGTTTCATATTTAATGAAGGTCCTTGCCTCTTAAAATGTGCGGTGTATCAGGATGTGTTATGCAGCAAATGGTGTTAGGGTACAGCGAACCGCGGCCACAGGGAGCTGAGGGGCTCCGTGCCTGTGAACACTCCAGGTAAACAAAATGACAATGTATTAAATATTCAATTCAATGATTCCATAGAGTTTAAAATCATCAAATTTTTTGGTGCAGACACATTTATAAGCCTACCCCTGCTCTTTGATGCATCACTTTTTTACCAAAAATATTCAGCTTATGAATGAGTGTATACAGTAATTTTCTAACAGTGTCCAGTAGAACTGAACAACTCACCTCTAATCATGATCAGCACATTTTCAACTTATCCAGGAAGTAATCACTAAAAGTAAATTCCTCCCAAGTGTCCCTCATTTTAGACTCACATTTATTTGGGTCTTACACCTTTTGTAACTGACTTACCTGAGTATTATCGTAACTTGACATCAGAAACACTGATGTTTAGTCCACACAACTGTGAAAGACAACCATGATGACCTATACACCTCCATGGAGCTCTGTTGACTCTATGAGCCATCATACCTGCAATAATGGTATTGCGAAAGAATGGGCACCTGATTTCTGCTGCAACTACCACTGTGGTATTGTAGAAACTGTAATCAAGATATATTCTGCCTTCATAGTCAACTGCACATCTTATGAATGGCTCACTCAAAAACTCCCTCTCCAAACAAAGAGAGAACATATTTAGCAACCTATTTTTCTAGCTAATAAACTGTCATGCTTACTTACTCAAGGCTCTCATTCACCTGTGGGAGGAAGAAAGGGTCATGGATTCACATGATCAGTACTATGCTCAGCTTTTAAACAGTTCCTTACTGTGCCAGACCTCCTTAAATATAGGCCATATGGGCTCAACACCTCTGATACAAAGTCTCTGGGCTCCAGTACTGCTGCTTCTAACCATGAGCTCTGCCCAGCAAGTCCAACCGAGACAGATTTCTGTTCAGAGACTTTCACCCTCTTCAGGAATTAATGCACCTCAACAAGTATTTGCAGAGACACCAGGCAAACTCTTCAAAACTGTAGGACTTACTAGTCAACTGGAATACTGCACTGGGAAGTCCTTAGGTTAGCATAGAGAAACAAAGGTTTAGATTAGTCCATACTGGCTAAAGCCAAGGTTTCCTTGAGCCGTACTGCTCTAGAAACCATTTTGGTTTCCTTTCTCTCTGTTGCTGTCCCTTTTCCTGTCCGCCTCAGGTCAGAACTTCCTTGGTCTCTCAAAAAACCAGCTCTGATTCTAGCCTCCTTTCACCTCCGGTTCTACTGTCATCCTCTTGAAGGACCACTGCTGAGTCATTAGGTGTCAACTGTTCAGTCACTAGAGTTCCCGTTGTCTTTCCAGATCCTTCACTGGTGGAAGTTTCAGCCAGTCCTTAACAACCCATTCATACCACCCCAGACAGTTATATGACCCAAACAAACTCACATTGCCTGCTTTGCTGTAGAAGCATTTTAACCCATCTGAACCCCTGGATAGGAATCCCTAGTCAAGTCAGTCACAGGAAATCCCCACTTCATCACAGAAAGCATAACTGAGCAAAAATATATTGGGAAGCACAAAAGTGGGAGAGGTAGTTTCTCCATGCACCCCTAATCCCCCAGAGTTTACAGAAGTACTTCTGCTTCTACTCTGTGGGTTTACGCTATGTGTGGGTGAAACACATCACTGTATACTACATTAGAACATAAAAACAGACATATTGGGTCAGACCAATGATCCATCTAGCCTAATATCTTGTCTTCTGACAGTGGTCAAGGCCAGATGCTTCAGAGGGAATAAACATTCTCCTCTTCCAAAAAGGTAATCATCATCATAGAAGTTTAGTGAAAGTTAAAGCTGCTAGAATCAGCCTCATCTTCCACTCTATGCTTTCACCCCACTTGGGAAAGGGATATTGCCAAAGCATGGACAAAGAACCAGCAGCAGCACAACTCCTAAAGAGTTGCAGGTGTATGATCCCCATGGTGATGCATATATGGAAGCACTGCAAAGGGATTGGAACACAAGATCAGAACTTCATTTCCATTGATACTCATAGGATCATCATTTTTAAAACCATGCCCCACTACCTCCTTTGCAAACCCAGGCAAGATTCATCAGAAACCCAGCAGAGGATCCTGTAGCACCTTATAGACTAACAGACTTTTTGGAGCATGAGCTTTCATGGGTGAATACCCACTTCGTCAGATGCATGTAGTGGAAATTTCGGGGCAGGTGTATATATAGCTAGCAAGCAAGCTTAGAGATTACGAGGTTAGTTCAATCAGGAGGATGAGGCCCTGTTCGAGCAGCTGAGGTGTTGAAACCAAGAGATGGAGACACTGTTTCTGTAGTGGCAGCCATTCACAGTCTTTGTTCAATCCTGAGCTTGTTGGTGTCAAATTTGCAGATGAATTGAAGCTCAGCAGTTTCTCTTTGAAGTCTGGTCCTGAAGTGTATTTTGCTGCACGGATGGCCACCTTAAAGGCTCTTGCGTATGTGTGGCCAGGAGTTTGAAAGTGCTCTCTCTACAGGTTTTTGAATATTTGCTTATTCCTAATATCTGATCTGTGTCCATTTATCCTTTTCCGTAGAGGACTTGTCCGTTGGCCGATTGTACATAGCAGGGGCATTGCTGGCATATGGTGCGCGTATATTACATTGGTGGATGTGCAGGTGAATGAACCCGGGATGGTACGTGTGGACTGATCTGGTTAGGTCCTAGTGACGTGAGACTGTCGTGGTGTAGAATATGTGGTCAGAGTTGGCATCAAGGTTTGTTTGCATGGGATTTGCCCACAACAACTGCCAACCTGAAACGTATTCTCACCAGCAATGCACACCCACCATAGTAGTCTTAGTCAGGAACCACTCCATGCACAACCCGATGCATCACCGCGTTCATCACCTGCACGTCCCACCAATGTATATACGCACATCATATTCAGCATGTCCCTCTGCTATGTACATCGGCCAACGGACAGTTCTCTACGGAAAAGGAATAATTTGACACAAATCAGCATATTAGGAATAGCAATATTCAAAAACCTGTAGGAGAGCAACTTCACCTCCCTGGCCACACTTATAAGCAGACTTAAGGTGGCCATCCTGCAGCAAAACCCTTCAGGACAGACTTTCAAAGAGAAACTGCTGAGCTTCAATCATCTGCAAATTTCACAACAGCTCAGGACTTGACACAGACTGGAATGGCTTGCCAACTCAGAAACAGTTCTCCTCTCTTGGTTTTGCACACCTCAGCCTGACTCGAACAGGGCTATCCTCCCTGATTGAACTAACTCGTTATCCCTTGCTTGCTTATCATATATACACCTGCCTGAAATTCACTACATGCATCGGACGAAGTGGTATTCACCACGAAAGCTCATGCTCCAAAACGTCTGTTAGTCTATAAGGTGCCACAGGATTCTCTGCTGCTTTTACAGATCCAGACTAACATGGCTACCCCTCTGATACTTATCAGAAACCCAGCTAACTTCACCTCTCCTCCACGGGTTTCACAATGGGTTTTCATAGTAGTAAGTTAGGGTCAATGACTGCACACACTTTGCTCAGACAAACTACTCATGATTCCAACAGACATTTTGCCTGAGGAAGGAAATGCAGGATTACGCTAACTAACATGGGACAGGATACAACGTTTTCTTATTATTTTACTGATTTGAAGTTCTTTGGTGAAATTGTTTTAGTTGATAGTTAATTCAAAATTTAAAAAAATTTAAACATTTATTCCATCATCAGTGTTTTGAGAAGACATTTTACCTATTACAATGTGTGTACATTTTAACAGTTTCTAACAAGCAAATATTTTGATGATAAAAGGCTTAGTCCTAGCCATTCAATCTACAATTATATAGCGCAAATTAAAATAGCCTAAAAATACTTAAATAAATTTGACATGGAAGTCATTAGATATCATTTTCATTTTTCTTAACACTTAATTTCTAATACAAGTAATTTTTCATGAAATAAAATCAAACCCATAGGCTCTTAAAAATATACCCATAGAAAACAACAAAATGTTTTCATTTGCACTCTTATTACTCAAAGATAAATGCTATCATTGGCACAGATCCAAATGTTACTCTCTAGGGTGTACATACCACTGAATAATTTGTTCCAATGTCAGTAATAATTTTCAAAAATCCTTTCTTGCCTCTGAATCTTAAACATCTGTAACAAATACTTGTTTTGAGAGTGCTTTACATTCATGACATCTGACCTTTTGCTGTACGCACCACAAAATTTAAGTTTCAAATACCATGCAAGCAGGAAATCTGATCATACCAGCAGTAGCCATCTGCGTGGTCCAATATCAAATATTAGTTCTTGGTTGCACAAAGTCATGTGTTACATATCTTTTTTACGCAGCTTCCATAATTAATTATAATTTGCTGCTTCTAAAATGTGTTTCTTATGGGACATCTGGCCTTGAAACCTCTACCTTACCATTGAAAAAATACTTAGCGTCTGGGTGTTGTTTTTATATATCGATATATATGAAAGAGACAGAAAGAGAGCGCGCACACTGTATGGGTGGCATAACTAGGACCAGGTTTTCCAAAACAAACCAAAAATCTCTAATTCCAGAAATATATTGACTTTCATTATAGAACATTTATCATATAAATGTAATGCAGAAATGTTCTCCAATGTAATTACTTACAGATATCTAAATATTGGTATCAAATATTAACAGTTCATTAAGCAAATTGTGGAAGTTCTATAGCAGATGTCTTAATCATATGTTTATTGCCCAGGACTCTAATACAATTGGAGTATCTATTGAAATGAAATAAATGTTTAGACAAAGTATGAAACCTAGAACTAAAACATGCTTTAGTGTTAAAGTGTTCCAATGTATTTGTTGATTGACAATGAATGCTCAAGTATGGCAAGATGCTACTGCATATTTCACAAAGCTCTGTACTTTTTTTTAAACTCATATATGCAAAATATAATAATATCCGCTTGTTGGTATAATACCCAATTTCATTGTGGTGGAATGAAAATTTTACAGACATGAAATGTTGTTATGCATCTGTCACAAACAACTAAATAAAAAGCTTTTAAAAGACACTAAAAAATGTCTTCCAAGAAGACTTTATATTTTAAGCAAATAACTTATTACATCAAAATGGAAAAGATAGCTATACTGAAATAATAGGCACTTTAATAAAGCATTCCTACAGCAATAACTCATATCTTGAGGACACAGCCTAGTGATGCTCTATATAACTTAATCCAGCAGTGGGATACAACTTCTTGGGTGGTAAAAGCTGGAAGCACTTAGGATGCTATGTTGCTCTTAAGATTCATTTGCTGCCTAGTCAAAGGAAAATTTTGGCAGAGATTCATTAACCTGCTTTTACACCTGCAGGAACAACACTACAGCAAATAAACTGAAAGAAGAGAAAGCATAACAGTTCTTGCGATATTAACCACGATTACTGCTTCAGTGCAGACAAAGACTTTTGGCCAGACGTGACAGACAAAACAAATTAGCATTCCTGTAATACAACATCAACTACTGTATCAATTTTTTTTGAAAAACCCTCAATTTAACAACTATATTTTATATATATTCATCATAGGCTTCTTACCTGGACTCCATCCTTTAGTTTCAAAATGCACTCCATTGTATTGATAGTGATGACAACTGGTTCTGAGCCTAGTTTTGTCCATGGTACATGGATTCGTAATTCATGAATATGTCCACTTAAAAAACTAAATGGTAGTTTCAGTTCCTAAAAAATATGAATTAACCAATTAGATATTAAAACTTAATTAAAAACAAAATCAAAATTGTCAAGGACACATTTGCTACTTTACAAAAAACTAAGAATAAAATCTTAAGAGCCACCTCGCACCCACGCCCTCCCCCACAAAAAATCCTCAGAAGTTCTTTTTTCCACTGTCAGTTACGTATTGCATAAGTCTTGTCACTTTAGTTAATAATTGGTCACATGCATTTACTCACACACATTTATTGTGATGATGTGTTTAAAGGAAACATCTGGATTCTATTATGTCCCTGATAATTAAGAAAGGTTTAAACCACAGTCTCTCTTATATGCAGCTACAGTGAAATGCATCACTACTCTGGAAACATAACTATAGCATACTCACAACAATTAACAATGAAAGTTAATTATATTCATACGCATACTGTATTATTTCCATAGTGCCTGTGGAGAGCATGGAGCCTTACAGATTAATATTAAAAACTGCACGGAGGAAGAGGGGGAAAGAAGAGGTCTCTGCTCCAAAAACCTTTTAATACTTCAGTGGGAGTTGCAAGTGCTCAGTATCTCTCAGGAACAGGCTCAAATCAGATGAAAGACAGCAAGAAATGACAAACACAAGATGGAGCAGGTACTTAAAGAATGAGGGCTATGGTAAAAGAATATGAGGGATGTTTTTATTACATATGCATCTTGTTGGTTCCTTTTAATATATAAAGATGAGTTTGTACTCTTTTCCTCCAGTGTTAACACAGTATTAGAGGTGAAGGGAACAAGTCAAACAGGAGGAAAGGAAGTCAACATGGGAAGACTAATCTAATCAGACTGCACTCTACACAGCAAAGAAAGATTTACTTTGTAGTTTATTTGACATACGGATGAGAGTTTCTGTACACATTGTATATACAGCAAATCTTTTGAACATGGTCAGGATGAAATACATTCAGATTTTTTTTTTTTTAATATAAGCATTTCTTCCACTATAATCTATGCACAAGATTTCAATTAATTTTAACTATATAAAAATTTTGAAGAGGTTCCATTATTCCATTCAAGATCATTTGAGACAAGGAAAAGACTGACATCTAAAGTTTCTCAAAGGACCACATTTTAATTAACTTTAACTCCAAACAAAGATCTACTTGTAAATTCTCAGAAAATTCATTCTGTACTCAAAATGTTATATGCCATTTTGCTGCCTATAACAAATGGAACCAATCACTTTACCCCAGCTTTCCAACAGCCCAAACAAGCAGGTAAGAATAGGAAGCATTATGTTCTCCAACAGCCTCACAAAATAAAAAAAAATGTATAACATACACGAGGCTTTCACACAGGAAGATAGGTCAGTACGAGCTGCAATTTAATTGAGTTGTAGAAGTAAGCTAGGCTTTTTGTCTCTCAAATATTTAATTTCTATGCCAATCATCAGTATAGCAGTGTTTATTTAGACACTGATTTGCCTTTACATGTGGGAATTCTAAGTTTACTTTAAAAGACATTCTGAATTAGCTTTTCCCTCCATTATTTACCACATGGATTTAACTCAAAGTCCATTTGTGTTCAAAGCTTCCTACAAGATATGGAAAAATGCTTTGAAGGGGAAAAGAAAACAACAACAACAACAACAACACACATTTCTGAAAGCAGGAAGTGGAGCAAAATGCAGAGAGAGACAGGTTGCCTATATACTTAGAAGGTAAATTAACTTTTCTGTGCCAAAGGAATGTTGATACAAATGTTGTCTGACATTATCCTAATTGGACAAATAATTGTCTCTGCAGTGATATAATGCAAACTCTTTGTTGTGGCACTTAAGAATGATAATTGGAGGCAACACAGAACAAATGTGTGTGCCACATTTACTAATTTAACGAACATAACAGAAGCCTTATTTTTATTCCCCTTCTACTCTCATGGAATCTTTTCCCATTAAACTAAGTATTACATGGACTGTTGAACTATACTTGATTACATTTGTTTAATACTTAACACTTATATAGTGTTTTACATATTTGAAGTACTGTACAAACACTAAAAGATATATGCTGTAGCTCTAACACAAGATACAGGTTCAATGCAGAAATTGTTGGGTTAGATTCTTTGGCGTGTGTTTATGCCGGAGGTCAGACTAGATTATTTTAGTGGTCCCTTCTAGCCTTCAAATATATGAACCCTCCATATCCCTGTGGGACAGATAGGTAAGTTACGTATTACTACCTCCACTTCCATATTAAAATCAAAACTTGTCTTCCTCACATTCAGGACTCTGCTCTATAAATAATATATTACAGTGATGCCATACAATAGCCATACGATAATAATTAAGGCATTTTGTGTTTGCAGTTCCAAGATTAGGTTAAACTAATTTTTAAAGACAGTTTTTTCATATTTTCCCTTCATTGTACCAGTATAAGGTTGTTTGGATGCTTTAACAGTGCCTTTCTGTACCTTAACATGTTTGGATTTCTCTTAAGAGTAAGCTTAACCAGATCTAAAAATTAAGGGTAGCTTCAGTACAAGTGATCATGACTTGATCAGATTTCTAATGTGCAAACAGAACAAAGTTCAGACCAGTAATTATACACACACAGAGTCCAGACTGTAAACTACCTTGTTTGTCCCAATGCTGCCTCCGTAGATGCTCCATGCTACTACCCACCCCGCAGCAGCTTCCTTTCCCTGACCAGCGCACTATCTACCTCCGCAACCGTACCCCTCCCAGTGGCACAGGGGAAGGCCAGGGACTACTTTACCCCCCAACAGACCTGCAACCCCTGTCTGTCCGGCTGGCCACCCCCTACGAAGCTCCCAGGGCCTGCTAGGGCTGCTCCCAGCTAGCGCGGCCCGAGGCAGGAGAACCAATCTGATACTCACGCATGGAGGTTAACAGTTAGGGTGGGTTAACGGTAAGACCAATACTTACCACATAACCAGTTAATATTTTACATCCCTATTTTCAATACTTCTAATGATTTGAAAATATACAACAACTTTAAAACATTATTTTAACTTTTAAGGGCAGATTCACTAAACACCAGAGAAGCACAAAGCAGTCAGAGTATATTGACCACTTAAGTGAGGTTTACTGCTGCTTTGCATTGCCAAAGCAGCGTAAAACTATCAAAATGTAAGGTGACTCTGTCCCTTACTTTGCAAGTGACTTAATGATTTCTACAACTGTCTCGCTGAGACTAGCAATATGAGAAAGAAGTAGAAGCAGTCCAGCCCCAAAGTCCCATTGCTTGTATGCGATTAGAGATCTCTCTGCATTTCTGCTTCAGTTCCCCAGCAGCGC
This sequence comes from Chelonoidis abingdonii, assembly GCF_003597395.2. NCBI lineage: Eukaryota > Metazoa > Chordata > Testudines > Testudinidae > Chelonoidis > Chelonoidis abingdonii. The sequence goes on along the minus strand of NC_133770.1, from coordinate 261,692,612 downwards.
TACCATGAGCGCAGCTGAGAGTCCTTTAAGCACAGACATCCAGCCATAATGCAGCCACAGAACCTTTAAACAACAGTGCAACAAGGCCAAATAATCTATAAAGGACAGTCTTTTCATTCTGTGTTTGTGCAGTGCCTAGCATAGACGGGTCCTGGTCCTCAAGTAGAGCTCATAGTAGTAATACAAATAATAATAATACCAGAGAGAATGCCTGACATATATCCTGTCTCCCTCACACCACTGACTCATTCAACCAATAGAAACATTGCATGCAAGATAGCTGTAAAGGGAAAGATGATTTGTTGAGTTTCTTCTGATACCACAATGCCCCCGCCCTTAAAAGTTACCTGAGCTATTGATTTCTATAGCGCCTATAGTAATACAAAATACTTAATAACTTAATTTCAACACAATTTTTCCACTATAATCTATGCACAATATTTCAATTCATTTTAATTATATAAAAATTTTGAAGCGTCTCCATTATTCCATTCAAGATCATTTGGGACAAGGAAAAGACTTACATCCAAAGTTTCTTAAAGGACCACATTTTAATTAACTTTAAACTCCAAAGATCTACTTGTAAATTCTCAGAAAATTCATTCTGTACTCAAAGAGTGGGTGCAGTCATTTTTATAAGGATGCATGTATTTTTCATACATAACAAAAACGCTGCACCTTTCCTTTAAGTGAAAAATGGAACTCAGGCTTAACTACACAGTTGCAACCAGTGCCTGCATAATAAAGAAAAAAAAATACATGTGCTCTTGAGATAAATTTAACAGAAGTTAAATTTCATTATATGCACTTAGCATTATTTACATAAAATTCTGCAAATCATTTTAAAAAAAACCTTAGGAGGGTGGCCTGATAGCCCAGGAGACTGAAAAACTCTTTAGGCTTGTTCTAAGCCTTCCTGGAAGTCAATGAGAATCTTTCAACTGAGTTCGGTGAGTACTGGCTCCAACCTGGCATCAACAGAATAGATTCAGCACATTTCCTCTAGTTGCTTTTGTAGTGTCCTTCCATCCCAGCTTGGAGTGCCTTCCTCTAGAACAGTGGTTCTCAAACTTTTTCTTTCACAGACCCCTTGAAAATTGCTGAGGGTCTTGGTGTACCACTTAATGATCCTTCCAAATGTTGTTTGTATCATTAGCTAACTATTGTAAAGCACTTTGGATAAAAGTGCTATATTAAAAAAACTAAATAATAATTAACATGTTTTTGTTCTATAAATAAAAGCACACAACTCATATTTTAATATCAGTAGTCTCTTCCCTGCCATGGCAGCCACCAAGCTGGGGCTGGGAAGGAGAGGGATCTCTCTCTAGCAGCCACAGCCCCGGAGCTAGAGCAAGCTGCCTCTTTTTCTGGCCGCCGTAGCCCTGCACATCCCAAATTCCCCTCATCCCCTCTTTTCACCCCACTGCCGCCCCCCACCTACCTCCTATTTCCCCCACCTCACCGCACTGGCCTCCTCCCACCTACTCCCTATTCCCCCCAAGGCCACCATCTCACCTTACATGTGCATCTTCTCCAGGGTCCAGGCACCTAATTAGTGGAGCCACGCCTGCACGGCTCCACTAATTAGGTGGGCAGACCTTCATTCTCTCATGTGCAGCTGCTCAGGTGCACACCTTAGAAGGAACTATCCACGGACCACCTGAATGGAGCTTGCAGATAACTCGTGGTCCACGAACCACAGTTTGAGAACCTCTGCTCTATAAGGCGGTATGTGGTCCATCTTCAATTCCCATTCACTCTCTGAATTCTAATGAGGCTACCAACTAGAGTGTCAATTATAGTTATTGTTTTAATGAGGGCACCTACCCATGTAAAACTAAACTAAGAGATCACTCATTTCATGTAGACTAACAGGTGTCAAAAAACTTGCTTTCATTGAACTAAATTTTGCTTTCAGATATACATCCACAACTCTCATTTAAGTCAATAAGAGTTGCATGTAAGTATCTCAGGCAACATTAGCGCCTATAAGTAAAATGACAACAGACTATTGTTTCCCATAGATATATACATATACCAAATATTAAACTCAATACTTACATGAATTTTCTACATCATAGTATCTGAGCACTTTGCAGACAATAATTAATATGTCCTCACCACACTCATTCTTACTATGATTATCCCATTCTACCAGTGGAGAATTGTGGCACATACAGATTAAGGACCCAGTCTTGAAAACACATACACAAGGAAGCAATTCTGCACACATAAGTAGTCTCACTAAAGCTCAATGAGATTTGCAGGTGCAAATGTTTGCAGGAGGGGGCCTACACAACTTGACCACAGTTAAAAAGAAAGTTTATGGCAGAGCCATTAAATGAACCCAGATTTCATGGACCACCAGAAAACAATGCTTTCTTTCCTAAATTCAAGGGATTCTATTCCAATCCAACTACTTCAAAAAAACATGTCCACTTACTATACTTAGTAAAAGTAATTACGTTATGGCAGGAATCACCAGATGGGACTGTTAAACAGTCTTACAAGTACATCAGAACGGCTACACTGAGTCAGACCAACAGACAATCTAGCCTAGCATCCTGTCCTCTGACAGTGGCCAATACCAGGTGCCCCAAGGAAATGAACAGAACAGAACAATCAAGAGGTTCATCCCATCATCCATTCCCAGCTTATGGCAAACGGAGGCTAGAGACATTCAGAGTATCATGCAGTATCATTAACATACCTATCCCTCCTGGAACTTATCAAGTTTTTTTTGAAGTCTTTTCTTGGGCTTGATGTACTCTACCAACTTATGTCAGTATAACTATCTCGGTCAACAGTTTGGAAAATTCACATCCTTGAGGGATGCCGTTATACCAACCGAACTCCATAGACAGCGCTATTTCAACAGGAGGACTTCTCCCACTGACATAGCTACCATCTCTCCGAGAAGAGGAGTACCTATACCTAGAAGATCTCCCATCGATGTAGGTAGCATCTTCACTAAGAAATACTGTTTTGTGATGAAGTTTCCTTTTGAGGGAGCTGTCAAAAGCAACAAGATGTTTTGCTCTCTGCCTTAATTTCTCTGCCGAAGTAAATTCTAGGTGCAGACCTGCTTCCTAGGAACCAGACAGTTTGTGGGCTGAGATTCCCGAAAGAGCGGATTGCCTACATGCTGTTTGTGAATGCACCTGCTCAAGGACCAGAGTATAGATAAAAACAAGTAACTCAAAGCTACCCGTAGTCCACACTATCAATTTTTCCTTCACAGGAAAACTGACCTACAAGGCTCTATCACTCATTGGAGAGGCAATACAAGTAGTCATCAAAGTGGGATACTTTCCAAGGAGAGAGATAATGAGCTGGTATTACTGCTGAACCAAAATGAAACAAATAGCTGAGACACTAGCGGAAATCAAAGCACGGCAGAAGAAATTAAAAGACAACCTAACATAGTTTCTGGAAACTTCTCAGAAAGAAGTAAGAGATAGCCCAAAGGCAGAGATCTAACATGATCAGCTGGAAACAAAACCTCTGTTGATTAAGACAACATGAAGGATCAGAACAGATTTTGAAACCCAGCTACAAAACACTTAGTGTGTGCTAACAAATTGGATTGAACAGGTGACCACTGACTTAATTATCATGGACCAAAAAGTTTTTCAAGAAATAGAAATAAACCAGAAAGCTTTGACCAACACAGAACTTGCTAATAAAGCTGAGATGCAGCAAGGACTTCAAGGACTGAAAAACTGCTCTGCAAGAAAACTCAGGAGGGTGCAGACAACCTTAGAAGTCAGCCACTGCCACAGAAATCAAGCCAGAATTTAGGTAAAACTGGAGATTTCCACTCTATTTGTAACCTACAGGAACTCTGATGACGAAGAAACAATGTTCAGGGGCTAAAATAATTCAGAAGTCCCACTATCATTGAGGAAAAAACTTCCTGGAAGACTTTCTTAGTTCATTTTACCATACCCCAAATGAATGGTTGGTGATAGGAACAGAAGAGTGTTTGGGGATGAGGGTGTTCTCACTGCTAGCTTGAATGGTGCTGTAAAACTTAAACCACAAAAAGAGAAACTGAGTCGGTACAAGCCTCTGATACGAAGTTTGGAGCCAGACATCAGTATGACCTGTCAGGGGTCAGCAAAGGGGTAGAAGAGACCCCATATGAACTGACAAATAACCCAATGAAATTAGATATACCAGAAACAACAGATACAAGCAAGGATACCCAGCTGGACTTGGACTTGAAAGATCACCAAAAGGTATTAGACACTTGGTGAGGGAGGGGAATTTGCTATAGAACTACAGTCTTTTCACGCACAACCCAGCAGAAAGAGGAAAGCTGCTACCGAAGAAGTTGGAACCTTAGCGCAATGAGTCCCATAAGTTAAAATCTGCATCTAAATGATTAAAAGGAGGATTTTAATTTGATTCACAACATTTTGAATGGTTTTAAATATCATTAAATTCAGATATTATCAATCTTTTATTTTACTATTTTTTAAAGAGAGAAGCAGTTCAGTTAAGTTCTGGTACTGTGAAATAACTGATCACTGACAGAAGCGATATGCTCATGGAGAGACTGCTGTCTCTTCAAGTCCAGTGATTTGCAGAAATGCAAATGTTCCCTGTTCATCCACTAGAACACAGGATGTGGGATCCCCAGAGCAGCTGACCAACAGGGGGAAAAAGCTCCAAAAAGAGGTCTAGATGGGAACAAAACAGATAGCAAAAATAATAATGATTGTAAGTGAATACTGATATACCGATAGCATCTTGAACATTTTACTGAACTTACTTTAAATTGAGCCACATACATAGTAGCTACTGTTAACATACCTGTTCAAGTACATCCAGCTTCAATTCAAGTTTGCTAAGAACCACATCTCCTCCCCATAGTGACAGCTGTAGATCTGAGGGCTTCAAGTTCTTAATGTAGCGATTCACATAACTCATTAAAATAGGAGTCACATAGGACTCCAGCATTGTGGAAGATTTCTGGATTATACACCAAGCACTTTAAAAAAAAAATCAGTAAGAGACCACATTAAAAATTAGCAATGTATGGAAATGTGAAAATTTATTTCAAGTTTTGCTTACTAAACAGGAGTTATATATACTTAAAGAAAACATTTGAGACTCAAAATGTACATATATTTAATATCTGTATTCATGAATTTCCAACCTATTTGCATTAGAACCAGTAGTAAGCTTGTACAACATATAAAAAATAAATCAGCAGGACAGCATGCTTGCCATATTCTTACATAACACTTAACAGGAAAATAATCTCTGGATCTACACAAATCCTGACAATTTATAAACTCACGTTTTGCTGATGACAACAGACAGATTAGAACATTGGCTCGGACTGAACTGGAACCGATCTTATAATGAGTTTTGATCAATTTTTAGATATTAAGAGTGAAGTTCTATTTCCTACCACTAATTGCATTTGGCACAGCACAGTTTCTGACATAGACAGTTCACAAAACATGCACATCTTATTTTCATGACTGTCCAGCATATAATGCAATCTTATATTAGCCCACTTCAGTACTACACAAATCCTATAAATAGGCTTGGCAGAATTTGACTTTTATATTTTTTATAATTTTGATGGACAATATTGGATTATTTTTAAACATTTTTCTCAATTGTTATCTATTTTAATTTTCATAGTTGCACAAAATTATGGGGAGTGAGTTAGAATAATTATTTAATGAAAGTAGACATTCAGATTCAAAGAGTTAAAGCTTTATAAACCTTAAATTACAAATTCTCATCATCACATGTCAAACATACACAGTAAACATCCTTAAACCAGACTCTAATAAATTCTCAAGCAGCATTTTTCTTACTTTGCTTGTCTGTAAATTTCTATTATTCTATTATCTATTCTATTTTATTCTAAATTTTTTGTAGGTTTGTCTACTGTGACATTAACATTTCCTGACATTTACCAATAAAAATCTGCTGGTAATCATTCCACACCTGTATCAGGACATCCACCCCTCACTACCACCTGCCTTCAAAGCTCCCACCCTCACTATCACCCTTCACCACAACCTGCCTCCAATCCCCACACCTACCCCTGCTGCCCCCAATCCTCCCACCCGCCCTCATCATCGCCAGCCCACAGCCCTTCCACACTCCCGCCCCCACCCCTCCCTGCTGTCACCACCCACCCGTGCTTCTGCCTGCTCCCAACCCTCCCACTTGCCCCTCACCATCCCCGCCCCTCACCCGACTACCCCCAACCACCCTCCCGCCTCCTCACGCTGGACTTGACCCAACCCCCCCCCTTAGGTAATGGTAAAGGTGCGGCTAAAGCCCCCCCGGAACGAGATGATTGGGTAATTGTGACGGAGGTTAAAAGCCCCCAACCCTCTCACACTACCCTCGCCCCCGCGTGCCCAGCCCGTCACACACCCGCACCTCACGCGCTGCACTCGCCACTACCTGCCACCAACCTAACCCCCTTCACGCTACTGCCGCCCCGCCACGCGCCCACCTTCCAGCCACACACCCCAGCACCCGTCGCCACCGAAACGCGGTTCAAGGCCCGCTCCCGCGGACTCCGGCAGCGAAGCTCCTGAGCCCCGCGTCCTACGCTAAGCTGCCCGCCAGCGCCTCACCGTGACGGCTGGTAGGCCGCGGCCGTTACCGCTCGGCACGGGCAGTTCCGGGTTCCCCGGTTTGGTGTCCTCCCTCACGCGCCCCCGCGCGTTTTCGGCGCAGGGCTGGGCCGCCAGCCGGCCGGGAAGATCGGGAGGTGACACGAAAGGCGGGAGCGGCGCGCGGGCCTCGCCTGCCTAGTGCAGCAGCTTGTGGGCTCAGCGCGCGCGGGGAGACTGATAGCTGGGCAGGAGGTAAATGGTGTCGGCGGTAAAAGCCCCCGAGAGATGGGAGAGTAATTCGTGGCCCGGTAAAAAGGCCTCTGGAGAGCATGGGGGAGGTAAAACCCCTGGGGGGAGATGAGGGAAGGATAAATGGTGCAGAGTATAAGCCCCCAGGCAGAGATGGGTAATGGTGCGGCTAATCGCTCCCCTGTCCCCCCCCCCCCCCCCCCCCCACACACACACGTGAAGAAGGTAGTAATATAACTTGATGGGCTTCTTTATTTAACCCCGTTGTAGGCTGAGCCTGTTCATTTCTATGAGCCTTGCGAGGAGGGAGGGTTCTGTACAGCAACAGCAGGGCCCAACTGAAGGGAGAAAGAAGCCAGACACCCTTGAGCAGAAGCAAGTTGGGGTGGACCTGCTGTGAGAGGGACAGGGTTTGCAACTGCTGTGCTGAGTCTTCCTATGTGGTGAATGAGACTGGAAGGCTTGCCCTAGGACACACAAGAAAATCTTCCCTTCCAGGAGTTGCGCTCTGCTGACTTCCACCATGAGGGAAGAGGACTGGGGGTGTAGGGTGATCCTCCTTTTTTCACCCCACTGTGTAATTTATTTAAAATACAGTAATTTTATTTATAAAATAGAGGTAATTGAAGTAACCAGCCTCGGTTTTACGGATGATGTGTAATAGATTCATTTTAAATTGTGGACTAAACAGTGATAATTTTTCTGTAATTTTTAAATATGGGGCAGTATTGAAACTACAGTCCCAGTACAGTATTATATTCACACCTGTGATCTTGCTGAGGGTCTTACACTCATTTCAATGGCATTTCTTTGTTTGTCTGTTGCTTTATAACATGATAACTTTTGAACACTGCATCTGATCAATTGCAACATTTTAGGGAATATTCTAGGCGTCAATGACCTGAACCCTTTTCATCTTCATGAAAATTGGAAAACAAGAGGAGAATGAGGAATGTAGAGCCCCTACATCTAGTTAGCAGAGCCAGCAGTTTCAGCTGCTTCTAAATTGTCTATAAATCAAGGAACCAGTTGATAGCAGCCATTAACACCTTCCAGCATAACAATACTACCCTCTCAGCTCTGCCCATCCCAGTACAATTTAAAAATGCTGACACTCTGACTGATGTATCTCCCAGAAAGAAAAGAAATAAAAATAGCAGGGGTAGAAGGCACACAGAGCCCCTGCCATAAGTGGAAGAATGAGGGACCCTTATATGGGGGAATTATGGGGCACACATAGCCCTGGCATTGGATGTAGGGGGAGAATAGAGGAAAATGGTATGGGGGGACAACAATGAGACAGTCCCTAGTATGTGGCAAAAGCGGGGGAATAGGAAGGAGGACACAAAGCTCCTGGTATATGATGGAGGGAGGAATGGAGGTCACACAGAGCCCCTGCTTCTGATAGGGTGTTGTAGGGAGTCCCTGATACAGAGGGAGATGGGGAGGATGGCACATGGAGTGGGGAATGGAGGAATGCAAGGAGCTCCTGTTGTGCAAATTGATCAACCTATGAAAGCAACGAAGTGTGACTAGTTACATGCGCATCTACTAGTTAAAGAAGTCACTGGACTGAAGCTGGATGAATCACCACCTCAAAAAGATTATTAAGAGTATGTAAAAAGCTATAAGGAATGGAAAGGGGGATTGATCAGCAAAGAAAGCTACATATTGGAGATTAGAAAATATAGAAATAAAGTGAGAATTACTAAAAGTCATGCTGAATTGCTCTTGCCAAGGAAATTAAAATATGAGGTTTTTAGTTATGTAATTGAGAATAAGGAAGGATGAGGTTGAGTTGCTATGCAATGTGGATGAGAAGGAAATTAAAGTTAATCTAGATGTGGCCAAAAAATTAACTTAATATTTTACCTCATTTTTCAGTAAGGGTGGTAATATGAAATATCAGCATGAGGGCAGGACGACTGATGGAAATGAATGTACAAAAATGAAAATTACCACATCTAAAATGGAAGAAAAACTTAAAAGAGCTCAAATCGGGTGGCCAGATTATTTCCATCATAGCATACTAAAAGAATTGATACAAGAGATTGCTAGTCCAGTAGCAAGGATTTTTAATAAACCAGTCTATTCAGGGGTAGTACTCTGTCACTGGAGAATAGCTAAAGTTGTTTATATTTAAGAAAAAGGGGAAAAAATGATCTGGGCAATTAAAGACCCATTAATCTGACCTCAGTAGTATGCAAATATTTAGAACAAATTGTGAAAGAAATAATAATTAAATTCATAGAAGTAAAAGAGTTGTAATGCAAAATGGATTTACAAATGGTAAATCATACCAGACTGATCTGATTTCCTTTTTGAGAAAATGACTGATTTTTTTAGATAAGGGAAATATAGTAAATCTAGTATACTTGGACTTCACGAAAGCATTTGACATGGTACCACCTAGGAAACAATTAGTTAGAAAAGATAGGTATGAGTATAAGAACTGTAAGGTCAATAAAGAACTGGCTAAAGGGGAGAAGGCCTTGGGTTGTACTGAAAGGTGAATTACTGGACTGGAGGAAAGTTAACTGGTGGAGGTTGGTCTTGGGACCAGTCTCATTCAATATTTTTATTAATGGCACAAAAAGTAGGAGTGTGGTAATGAAATTTAGTACATGATATAAAGTTGGTGGCCATGGTCATTACAGAGGAGGACTGGATATTATATAGGAATATCTAGGTAAACTTGAAGGCTGGAGTAACAGAAATGGGATGAAATTTACTACATTTAGAAATAGTACAAAATGCAAGGTCATGCACTTTGGGTCTAATAATAAAATTTCTGCTACAAGTTGGAAGCGACAAAGGAGAAAGTCCTTGCTGTGCTTATTGATCATAGAATGACTATGTGCCACCAGTGTGAGATGACTGTGAAAAAAGCAAATACGATCCTGGGATGAATCAGACAAGGCATTTCCTGTAAAGATAGACAAGTATTAATGCCATTATACAAAGCACTAATAAGAGCTCATTTGGAATACTGTACATAACTCTGGTCACCCATTTTGACGAAAGATGAATTCAGACTGGAGTAGGTGCAGAGGAGAGCTTCTAGGATGATCGGGGAATAGAGGGCCTGTCTTAGGAGAGACTGGAAGAGCTTGTCCTGTTTAGCCTCGCAAAACAAAGGTTGAGAGGGGTCATGACTCATGTCTATAAATACATTGGGGGTAAACACTAGAGAGCATGAAGAGCTATTTAAGCTAAAGCAGGGTTTCTCAAACTTAATTGCACCGCAACCCCCTTCTGACAAAAAAAATTACTACATAACCCCAGCAGGGTAGCCTGAGCCTGCCCCAATCTAATGACTTCAGCCACAGGCAGAGGGCCTGTAACCTGAGCCCCATCACTGAGGACTGATGCCCTTTGGCTTTGGCCCCAAACAGTGGAGCTTGGGCTTCAGCCCTGGGCCCCAGCAAGTCTAAGACAGCCCTGGTAACCCCATTAAAATGGGGGCATGGCCCATTTTGAGGTCCTGAACCACAGTTTGAGAACCACTAATCTAAAGGAAAAACAACAAGGAATCCTTGTGGTACCTTAGAGACTAATAAATTTATTTGGGCATAAGAGTGTTGCCACAAGAAGAGATGGTTACTCACCTTGTGCAGTAACTGAGGTTCTTCAAGATGTGTGTCCCTGTGGGTGCTCCACTTTAGGCATTTGTGCGCCCCTGCACTCATAGTCGGGGACTTTTGATAGCAGTGCCTGGTTGGGTCGCACATGCGTGGTCCCTGTATCGCGCTGTTCCAGACAGTTAACTGATGCTGTGTGACCAACCCCCACTCCATTCCTTCTCTACTGCAGAGACTGATTAAGAAAACACTGAAGTAGAGAAGAGGAGGGAGGGTAGTGGAGCACCCACAGGGGGACTCATCTCAGAGAACCTCAGCTCAGAACGGTGAGTAACCTTCTCTTCTTTGAGTTCTGTCCCTGTGGGTGCTCCACTTCAGGTGACTTCAGAGCAGTGCCCTCCGATGGAAGGGGGAGCTTCAGAGTAGAAGTCGTAACAGACGACAGTACAAAGCATCCAAACGAGGTATCGATGTTGCCTGTTGCTCTAACGCATAGCGTTGTGTAAAGGTATGGGCTGAGGCCCAGGTAGCAGCTCTACAAATGCCCATGATGGGTACATTGTGCAGGAAAGCAGTGGAGGTTGATAGGGCTCTAGTGGAATGTGTGCGAATCCCCATGTGGAGTTGGCGGTTGCACTGATGATAGCAGAGTTTTGTGAAATCAGAGAGTCTTTGTTTAGAGATGGCACTCCCTTGGAAACGTTCAGTCATGGATATGAACAGTCTGGGTGCTTTACAGAGCAGTCTAGGAGCCACGCTCCCAGTGCTGGTAGCTACTCCCCTCATAGAGGTAGTTTTTTTACAGCTCTCCACCAGCATTCGTGCCGCGACTACATAGCCACATTAAAGCGCTTTAACGTTGGTAGTGAAGACATAGAATCATAGAAGATTAGGGTTGAAAGAGACCTCAGGAGGTCATCTAGTCCAACCCCCTGCTCAAAGCAGGACCAACACCAACTAAATCATCCTAGCCAGGCCTTTGTCAAGCTGGGACTTAAAAACCTCTAAGGATGGAGATTCCACCACCTTCCTGGTAACCCATTCCAGTGCTTCACCACTCTCCTAGTGAAATAGTGTTTCCTAATATCCAACCTAAACCTCCTCCACTGCAACTTGAGACCATTGCTCCTTGTTCTGTCATCTGCCACCACTGAGAAGAGCCGAGCTCCATCTTCTTTGGAACCCCGTTCAGGTAGTTGAAGGCTCCTTCCAAATCCCGGCTTACTCTTCTCTTCTGCAGATTAAACAAGCCCAGTTCCTCAGCCTCTCCTAATGAGTGATGTGCCCCAGCCCCAATCATTTTCATTGCCCTCCCACTGGACTCTCTCAATTTTGTCCACATCCCTTCTGTATGGGGGGCCCAAAACTGGATGTAATACTCCAGATGTGGAATAATCACTTCCCTCAGATCTGCTGGCAATGCTCCTACAAGCAGCCAAATATGCCGTTAGCTTTCTTGGCAACAAGGGCACATTGCTGACTCATATCCAGCTCTCACCGCTGTAATCCCAAGTTCTTTTCTGCAGAACTGCTGCTTAGCCAGTCGGTCCTCAGCCTGTAGCAGTTGCATGGGATTCTTCCATCCTAAGTGCAGGACTCTGCACTGTCCTTGTTGAACCTCATCAGATTTCTTTGGCCCAATCCCAATTTGTCTCGGTCACTCTGGACACACCCTAGATAAAGAATAAGATGGCAGAAGCTTATTTGGATACAAGGGAAACACTGATAGTGTGTTAAGGGAAAGTGGGGTGATTGTCCTTTCTATTCCTTCTTCATTTAAGGGTATGTCTACACTACGGGATTATTCCGATTTTACATAAACCGTTTTGTAAACAGATTGTATAAAGTCAAGTGCACGCGGCCACACTAACACATTAATTCGGCGGTGTGCGTCCATGGTCCGAGGCTAGCGTCGATTCTGGAGCGTTGCACTGTGGGTAGCTATTCTGAGACTATCCCATAGTTCCCACAGTCTCCCCCGACCAGGAATCCTGGGTTGAGATCCCAGTGCCTCATGGGCAAAATCATTGTCGCGGGTGGTTCTGGGTAAAAGTCAGTCATTCCTTCCTCCGGGAAAAGCTACGGCAGACAATTCATTTCGTGCCCTTTTTCCCTGGATTGCCCTGGCAGACGCCATAACACGGCAACCATGGAGCCCATTCAGACTTTTTTTACTGTCACCGTATATGTATGGATGCCGCTGACAGAGGCAATACTGCAGCGCTACACAGCAGCATTCATTTGCCTTTGCATGACAGCAAGAGAGTTATCAGTCATTCTGTACCATCTGCTCGCACCATTTGAGATGACGGTTATCTGTCGTTCTGTACTGTCTGGCTGTCATGGGTGCCCCGGCTGAGGTCGGCGGGGGCGCAAAGACAAAAATGGGAATGACCCCCGAGTCATCCCCTCTTTTAGTATCTAAAAATAGAGTCAGTCCTGCCTAGAATATGGGGCAACTATACTAGAGAACCAGTGTATCAGAGAACCGAGAGCACAGCTGCTCCGTGTTAGATCCCGCAGAAATGATGAGCTGCATGCCATTCAGGGGGGTGCCCCTGCAACAACCCCACCCGTTGCTTCCCTCTCCCCCAACCTTCCTGGGCTACCGTGGCAGTGTCCTCCCCATTTGTGGTGATGAAGTAATAAAGAATGCAGGAATAAGAAACACTGACTTCTTAGTGAGATAAAATGAGGGGGAGGCAGCCTCCAACTGCTATTAGTCCAGGCAGGACATTAAGCGGTGTGGGGGAGAGGAGCCCAGCATCCTGCTGCTATGATAGTCCAGGCGTACATGAATCTTTTCTTACACATGAAAGAGGAGGAGGCTGATGGAGCTCAGCCCCCAGTTGCTATGATGAAGAGGTTACCAGCCATTCTGTACTCTACTGGGAATGACCAGGAGTCATTCCTATTTTACCCAGCGCGCCCCAGCCGCCTCATCTGAGCCAGCCAGGAGCACTCAGCAGATAGCAAGCATATTGTACCGTCTGCCACCAGGGAGGAAAGAGGATGTGATACTGCTCTTTACTGCTGCAGCATCGCATCTACCAGCAGCATTCAGTAGACATAGGGTGACTTTGAAAAAAAGTCAAGAAACGATTTTTTTTCCGTTTCTTTCACTGGGGGGAGGGGTAAACTTGACAAGCTATACCCTGAAACACCCCGGAACAATGTGTTTTGACCCTACGGGCATTGGGAGCTCAGCCAAGAATGCAAATGCTTTTCAGAGACTGCAGGACTGTGGGATAGCTGGAGTCCTCAGTACCCCCCTCCTCCTCCATGAGCGTCCATTTGATTCTTTGGCTTTCCGTTATGCTTGTCATGCAGCATGTGCTGTGGACTCTGTATACGTAGCCTGGAGATTTTTCAAATGCTTTGGCATTTCGTCTTCTGTAATGGAGCTCTGATCAACAGATTTGTCTCCCAATACAGCGATAGATCTCAGTATCTCCCGTACGTCCATGCTGGAGCTCTTTTTGATTTGGGACTGCATCGCCACCCGTGCTGATCAGAGCTCCACGCTGGTCAAACAGGAAATGAAATTCAAAAGTTCGTGGGGCTTTTCCTGTCTACCTGGCCAGTGCATCCGAGTTCAGATTGCTTTCCAGAGCGGGCACAGTGGTGCACTATGGGATACCGCCCGGAGGCCAATACTGTCGATTTGCGGCCACACTAACCCTAATCCAACATGGTAATACCAATTTTAGCGCTACTCCTCTCATCAGGGAGGAGTACAGAAACTGGTTTAAAGAGCCCTTTATATCGATATAAAGGGCCTCGTTGTGTGGATGGGTACAGCGTTAAATCGGTTTAACGCTGCTAAAATTGGTTTAAACGCGTAGTGTAGACCAGGCTTAAGAAGTTTTCAATTTGGAAGTACAGGTGGCACCAGGGGCCCAAAGTATCATTTCACAACTGCATCTGTTTAACCAGTCCTTTGTTACCTGGGTCTTTGTACGCTGGGGGGTTCTCAGGGGAGAAGTCACATGGAGAGTCATGTGCAGAGGTCACATTCCCCCCCTTGTCTCTCTCCCATGATTATAATACTGGCAAGAAATGATTTCTACTTGCACCACTACAAGGGAGAGACCCATCCAGCCCCTCCTTTCCAGCCCCAGCTCAGGGGCTGCTGCAATGGGAGAGAGAGAGGGCATATCCATTGCATTAGAAAGGTAAGACTACTGATATTAATATATGAGTTGTGTGCTTTTATTTGTAGAACAAAAAAAGTAAATTATTATAAAGGGTTTTTTTATATAGCACTTTTATCCAAAGCACTTTATCAAAAATTAGCTAACAGTAAAAACAACATTTGGAAAGATCATTAAGTGGTCCACCAAGACCCTCAGCAATTTTCAAGTGATCCATGAAAAAAAAAAGTTTGAGAACCACTGGTCTAGATATACTTAGAGTTGCCTCAGCATGGTGGCCTGACCTAAATGACCTCTATGAAATCACTCTGGCCAATACTTACCAATGTGTCCACTAATTTTGGGTGCATGCTGGAGGATCAAGACCAGAGTGCTCAGTATCTTGCAGGATTGAGCCCATAATGCCTTAGGTGTCTCAAGTAGTGCACCAAAATATTGAGGCACATTAGTGTACATCTTAGCCTATCTGGGCCAGGTATACTCAGAGTCTTTGTCTGCTTCCACCAGTGGTTCTCTTGTCAGTGGGCTGTTCACTCGGTGGATCAAGTCCTGTTTCACAAATCACTTGTTTAAGAGGGCACAAAGGGGGGAGTGAGTGAGCCAGGCTGCCTGGGAAGGGGCATGATTAGGGCAGCCAGGGGATCTTTGTGTGTTTTAATATGTGTTAAACCCTTATAAATTTGAGAAAAGTGCTATAGAATAGTAAGGTACATACACAAAATCCATTTCCATAAATTCAATTTGCTTTTTGAATTACTACGGCCACTGCATTTCCCCCTCTCCTCCACCCTGCCCTCAGAATACTTGTGGTACTGATCTTTCATTCAAATACCACAGTGACAGGTGTAGTACTAGAGTTGTAGTGTACATGAAATGCATTATTTGTCTTTTACGAGTATAATTTGTAAGTAAAAGATGGAAAGTGTGTATGCATATCTAATTTTTAGGGTTAAAACTTACAGTACTTAAAGTTTTAGATACGTTGGAAACAATGGAGTTAGATAACCATTCTTTCAATATTAAGGTTTTAGTGCATAAAAAATATTTGGCCCATTTTTCCACTCTATTATTTTATGGAGCCTTTCGGTATAAAGAGACATCTTTCATTTGTGCAACTAACTTGTGAATACATATAAACACAAGCAGAGTCAGCAAAAATGATGTTATTCCTGGTTCCAGTACATGCAGTGTAAGTATGACAAATAGTTTTAAAACATATTTGTAAAGAAACATATAATTTATTAGAACCTCCAGGCATCAGAAGATTTATATGCTAAAAGTTTCATACAGACTTTGCCTGATGGTTTCTGTACTGTTCAAGCAAAAAAAGTTACTTCAGTAGCAACTTCCCACATGGCCTTCTTCTGAAACAATCGAGCTTTGAAGGTTTAAGGGGGAAATGTCTGATGAGAATAGTGCCAATTTACTTTAAGTGTAAGCAGTAATTTTATAAGTCAATTTTGTCCTAATGTTATTACTTTTACCATCAGAAAAAAAATATGAGTTATTAAAAAGTAAGAAGTGAATGAGGCTAACGTTTCGTGTTGGTGTAGGAAATGGCAGCTACTTTTCGTTTGGAGACTGCTAAATATCCAGTTACCTATATTAATTATTTATAGGGCTAAACTATCTTTCTCCACTATGCATGAGGATCCTCTTTTGCCCTGTGTTTATTTCACAGAGTTTAAGCCCAGAAGAGACCATTAAATCATCTATATATCACAGGCCATTAAATTTCACTGTGACCCCTGTGTTGAGAGCAATAACGGGTTAGACTAAAGCAGCTCAGTCCTCAGGAGACTAAGTGTTGTGTGCCACAGGCAGAGAACAGGAGAGACCAAAGTGCTACCATTGTCTGAGGCCCCAGCAATGGCTCAAAACCTGATTAGGTGAAATATGCCCAGATGATCCTAGCAGGTGATCTGTGTTCTATGCTGTAGAAGAAGGCAAAAAATATTTCAGGGTCCTTACCAGTTTGACACAGGGGAAAATTCTTTCCTGACACCAAATCTGGTGATGAGCTGGACCATAAGCACGTGACCAAGACACACCAGACATACATCTAGGAAAGAGGATTCTCTATATTGCTGGTGTCCCATGTTCAGCTGTAGCTAATCCCTGATGCTTCAGAGGAAGGTGAAAAAAAACCCAGAATATATCTGACCACTTCTGTACGGGGCGGGGGGGGGGCATGTCCTTCCTGACCCCTACAGGTGACTGGTTGAAGCCCTGAAGAATGAAATTTGATTAGCTGGCCCTACAGTGGGAACCAGAAACATTTCAGCAGAAGCTACAATGCAATCACTTAATTTAAACTTTCTTTTCATCTAAATTAATATACAGCAATTTTGCATATTGTATAGCTATTGTGAAATAATATAGTGTTTATAGAAATCAAACTCCTTGAATTGATGAGTGAGGGAATTGCATCATTGAAAGGGCTTCACTTATCATTCAGTACTGAGCAGCACCCCTGCACTCTGACTGACTGAGACAAATTCTATTTGAATAAAATTATTATTATTTCTACAGTACCCTTGTGTGTGTCTGTGGCTTTACAGACAAAACATGGCCCCGACCCTGAAGATTTTACAATCTAGTTCAGACTGTATAAGGACAAAGGACACATCAGAAGAGATGTAACACAGAATTATATAATGTGGATTCTTTAGGTGAGGCATATTCATTGCTGGTACCCGAGTTGTTAATTACTACTGTTATTTATATTACTGTAACACCCAGAAGCCCTAGGCAGCATCAGAGTTCCACTGTGCTAGTCATAGTAAAAATGCATAGGAGGAGGTGTTTTTTCCTCAGAAGAATTTACACACTATAAGACTATATTCTAGTTTTATGTGATTATGCAGGGAAGTAAGTACCCCCAAACCCCTGCATGGGTTCTTAAGACCTGCAAGGATCACAGGTCGGGGGGCGGGCAGGGGAAATGGAAGAGCAGGGACTGAATGCCTAATGCTCCCCACACTCCAGCAAACAAGAGGGAGGGAGGTGCAGAGAGTCGGAAGCGCTGGCTGTGTACATGGGGAGGGTTAAGGAGGAAGCACGCTATACCCTGAGGAGGGGTGTTGTACATTACTCCATCCCTAGCACAGTACTGCAGTTAGCCCTGCTCAGAACTGAGCTGAAAGGTCCAATCTAGCCCTAATTAAGACAAGATAGGCCAAGTGAGCATGACTACCAGAGAAAATTAAGGGGAACAAGGGTAAAGGTGATTGGGACACATGTTTACATAGGCTATTTAAGTTCACATTTTGCAAATTTAAGTCATTTTGTTAAAAAATATTATTTACTAATAATTTCTGCTGGCCATCTGTCCAGCCATTATCAATAATTGCCATTTGTTTTAACTTTGACTTTTGTTTCTCATTTATATAATTTTGTATGAAAATTTTGGATTTAATATTAATCACTGCACATTAATTTATGCGATGGAAGTTGGAAAACGCTGATGAGACTTCAAAAAAAAAACAAAAACCAACCAAGTTCACTAAGTAGACATTGCCCACTATATCCCATCTTTTTATTTAACCCCTGGACTGGTAATAGAATGTATGTTCATTTTGGCACTGGCTTATCTAAAAAAAATGAATGGAATGTCATGTCATTCCCGAAACAATCCAGTTACAATGCACAAAAAATTTCAGAAGGTGCCTAGTATGTCATTCAGCAATGACATTAAATGTTAATATTCAAGTGAACATAATTAAGTCTTCTCATTTTCATACATCACTCAAAAGGTTCTAGGATACAGGCCCAGTAATGCAACGAAGCAGCTTTGTGAGCTTGGTGCCAATCATCTACCTGAAATGCAGTATGTATCCCACTATTCCTCCATTCAGAAAGAAAGCCCTCTGCCCAAAATTTGGGTGGAGTGCAGTGGGAAGAGAAATCTTTTCTTACCTCAGACTGCCGACAGTAGAAAAGTGTAGTTGTATCTGTGTCGGTCCCAGGATATTAGAGAGACAAGATGGGTGACATAATCTTTTATTGGAACAACTTCTGATGGTCAGAGAGACAAGTTTTTGAGCCACGCAGACCTCTTCAAGTCTGGGAAAGGAACTTCCAGCGTCTCAACAAAATACAAAATAAAACAGATTCTTTAACAGAAATAGTTAGCACTTTTTGGAAGGGACCATTCAAGGTAGAGTGGCCCATTAACAACTCTGCAGTGGTAAGACAAAAAGAGGGTGTTAGTGGATTACAGATTGTTGTAATAAACCATAAATCCAGTGTCTCTGTTCAGTCCATGAGAAGACATGAGAAGGAATTCTTCCATTCTGTTCCGTGTTGATAAGGCCTCAACTGGAGTATTGTGTCCTGTTCTGGGCATCACATTTCAGGAAAGATGTGGACAAATTGCAGAAAGTCTAAAGGACAGCAATAAAAATGATTAAAGGTCTAGAAAACATGACTTATGAGGAAAGATTGAAAAAAATGGATTTGTTTAGTTTGGAGAAGAGAAGACTGAAGGGGGGACATGATAACAGTTTTCAAGTACATAAAAGGTTTTTACAACGAGGAGGGTGAAAAATTGTTCTCCTTAATCTCTGAGGATAGGATAAGAAGCAATGGGCTTAAATTGTAGCAAGGGAAGTTTAGGTTGAACATTAGGAAAAACTTCCTGTCAGGGTAGTTAAGCACTAGAACAGATTGTCTAAGGAGGCTGTGGAATCTCCATCATTGGAGATTTGTAAGAGCAGGTTAGAAAAATACCTATCAGGAATGATCTAGTTATTACTTAATCCTGCCTTAAGTGCAGGTGACTGAACTAGCTGACCCTATTGAGGTCGGCTATCCAGTACCACCAACTTTATATGATTTTAATGCATTGAAAGATGCTGCAAGCAAAAGAATTTTGCTGGTTGAACAATTTGAAACACAAAATAGTCAGACTTCCTCTCATTTTGTATCCTCTCCAGCTTGGAGCTCACCTCTACTCACAATACACCTCAAAACACAAATACTACTTGTCTTCACTATTTCAGAAGACCCTTCATGGTCTAACTCCACCCCTTACCTACCAGCATCTTACATGCACCAAACAGACATCAAGTTCTTCTTCGAGCTGCTGTGGCTCATTAATCCATTCAGAGTAAGGTGTGCGCGCGCACAAGTGTGCAGCGTCGTCAGGGAGACTTTCTTTACCACCCTATGGCAAACAACAATGCAAGTGAGGACACCGGCAGGGCGCCACCCTGGAGCGTGGACGCAGCATGGGCAGCCTGATATATAACCTGCCGGCCGAACGCTCCCTCAGTATCCTATTTAATCCGCCGTCGGATTGTATGACGTCTGTGAATGGCGACAGATCTATTGTTCACCTAAGCCTCAGGATTCACTCGTATGCCTCTGAGATTTGTAATGATAAGTTGAACTTTAAAATAGTATGTAATAGTGTTAGTTTTCATTCTTTAGTTCAGTTGTAATTAGTTAAGATAAGGGATCGCGGCGTTAGCCCGTCCCTACAGCCATGTTACCGGGCTCATGCCGATCGCGGTCGCCGGAGGCTTCAAAACCGGTTGCGTGGCCTGATCCGTCCGACGATAGCCAACAAGGCGACGCCCGCACGAATTTTAAGTCTGAAGTGTCTGAGGCGAGATCCCCTGACGACAGATGACAAGATGTAATTAAGGCTAGCCCAATTCAGCCCGGAAAGAGAAAGGAGGACGTTCGACTTTAAACAGTTGCTATGGAGGGCAGCGCTCACTCAGCACCAATACCTCGGAACACCGCACCGCCGCAAGGGCACCAGGGAAGACAAGCCGCATCCTCGGCACACATGTCATATACGCCCTCGAAAGAAGAACGACTCACCCAGTAACTCCCGCACAAACTCGGCTCGGCACCGCAGGCTCGCGCTCTCCGAAAGCGCTAGACAGCGTCAGCCTCCTGCGGCCATCTACACGAGCCAACGCATCAGAAGCGCTTGCACACAAATCAGACGGCACCAACACCGACTCCTTGATGGCCGTGGAAGCTCGAGAGGAAGATCTGTTGCACAGTCGATTACGGCCCTACGGTGGAAAGGCCGTCGAGTCCAGGTGGCTATAATGAGGCTCCCCGGCGCGTGCCAAGCGGTTGAACTTATTAGTGCATTCATCCACTGAGAAAGAACGATTCTCAGCCGCACGAGACCTCATTAGTGCGAATTAGAACGGAAGCCTGAGCTGCCTCGAACACCCGGCACGCCGCGTGCGGCAGGATCCCACATATCGTAACTGGCAAAGACTGGACTCTCGGTGCGAGCGCTTCTTTCACCCGGCAAACCGGTGGACTTCGTTTCCAAGTTCGAGGTCACGCAGGACGGTACCCCGTCTCAATACCTGCATCCGGATCCGAAGCAGAACCGCTCAAGTGCCCGTTACCAGGATTCCCCTTCATAGGTACCGGACGAACATAACCGGGTATAACAGTCGCGATCCGGGCAGCCGCTGCCATCAGATCCCAAGCGAATCGACCGATAAGGCGATGTCGAACGAGGCGCCGTCTCCAGATCTTGGCGACACGCTCCCGGCACAAGCTACGTCTGGAGCCCGCGTCTCGCAACGGAGGCTCCTGGCAACCATCAGTCAACCTCCGGACAGACCGCGCTGGGTAGTGAGGTCCGGCGCCATTCGCGGCACGTGGGGGACTCCAGGTCGTCCCAGCACAAGCAGGACCAGGAACCCACAATGGCCGTAGAAGATGATCCGGGCGTCACAACTCTCGCCCGCCTTGAGGCCAATCCGACCAACAACATCCGTTATCCGCTCCCATGCCGACTCGGACATACTCTATGGGGGATTCGGACACTCCCAGGACCTACAGGACCATGGCCCCTTTGGACTCGTGGGCATTACACCAGAGCACCCAGGGGCGTCACACCAAAAGCCACACAGCATGCTCCGTTCCCACATCGACAAAGGCCACCTGAGTCCACGTTGAGCAGCCACCTCCAAGAAACTATGGGACAGCTCCAGCACCACTTGACACGGCATACAACATCTGAACAAGCCAGTAGATAGCCCACAGGACCATCAGAGTCATCTTCAAGACCTTTTTGGGCCACGGGAAGTCTCCAGTCCGTCTTCTTCGCCCGGAACCGAAGACAAGGCTGTGGTGGAACATCTACATCAGGGCCACTGCCTGTCGACCTCAGGGCTCACCAGGACCTACTACGCCGGGTTGCTTTAAATATAAACTTACCCGTAGAGGAGGTCCCTGAGGTGGATGACCCAGTGGTCAGTATCCTCTTGGCGGAGACCCCAACACGCGTAGCGCTCCCCTTCATTCGTTGCATCCAGGCACGAGCCGATACAATCTGGCAGACCCCGGCTTCGGTGCCTCCCACGGCTAAAGGGGTTGAGCGCAAATACATGGTCCCATCCACAGGGTACGAATACCTCTATGTCCACCCTCCGCCTTGCTCGTTGGTGGTCCAATCAGTCAATGAGCGAGAGCGGCATAGCCAACAAGCCCCTGCGCCCAAGTCTAGAGAGGCCAGGCGCATGGACCTCCTGGGCAGGAAGATCTATTCTGCTGGGGGTCTCCAACTCAGAGTCGCAAATCAACAGGCCCTACTGAGCCGTTACAGCTTCAACACTTGGGAGACAGTGGGAAAATTTACTGAGCTTCTCCCACAGGACTCCCGCCAAGAGTTCTCGGTGCTCCTACAGGAGGGAAAAAAGGTGGTGAGGACCTCCCTTCAGGCCTCCTTAGATGCAGCGGACTCTGCAGCTAGAACTCTTGCATCAGGGGTCACTATGAGGCGTATTTCGTGGCTGCAAGCGTCCGGGTTACCACCGGAGCTCCAGTACACGATACAGGACCTCCCCTTTGACAGCCAGGATCTCTTCTCTCAGAAAACAGACCCTCGCCTCCAAAGTCTTAAAGACAATCGCGTAATAATGCGCTCGCTGGGGATGCACACGCCGCAAACTCAAAGATGGCCCTTCCGTCCCCAGCCCCGACGGTTCTACCCCCCACCTCGGCCGAGACAAGACTTCTCCAGGCGTAGAGGCAAGACCTCTCGTAGACGCCAGTCTGGCCCTCAAGGGGGTAACAACTCCGGTACAGCCAAACCACCAGCGGGACCGAAACCTAGCTTTTGAAGGTGCGCTCGAGAGCACCGTACCGATTTCCTCCAGATCTCCCTCGTTTTTCCAACGTCCTCGCCGCTTTCTTCCCTGCCTGTCCCAGCTAACATCAGACCGCTAGTCCTCAGCACGACTGTCAAGAAGGCGGCTACCGTCTTCATTATTTCGACCCCGCCTTCCACCCTCCCTCTCACGTCCCTCTGTCAGGGACCCCTCTCACGACAATCTCTCCTACAGCGAAGTTCGAAGCTCCTCACATGGGGCGCCATAGAGGAAAGTTTCCAGAGTGCCATGAGAGAGCAGAAGGGTTCCTATCCAGGTACTTCCTTGATTCCCAGGCGAACATGCGGCCCTCCGCCCTAATCTTAACATCGAGCTCTGAACAAGTACATCAGAACTCAAGTCCGCAGGGTATGCCTGGGAAAACTCATTCCTTCCCTCTGATCCCGGAGATTGGTATTGTGTGCTCTCGAATGAGCAGGCACATATTTTCATCTAACGATCTACCACCCGCACAGGAGTTTCTTCGTTTCGTAGTGAACACGTCATCACTACCAGTTTGCGGTTTGCCCTTCGGCTGCTTCCTCGGACCCCTCAGTTTTTACCAAGGTATGGCAGTAGTCGCGGCCTACCTCGTCGTCGTCATTCATGTCTTCCTTACCTCGACGACTGGCTATTCGAGGGCTTCCGAGCCCAGGTGACCGTGACACATACATCACAAGATCTGTTCTTCGTCTAGGATTGATCATCAATCTGAACAAATCCATCACTGCTCCCAACTCAGGAAATAGTAATCAGGAGCGCGCTGGACTCGAATCGAGCAACAGCCAGATTGCCTCCTCAAGATTCATCGATAGCTTTTCTCTCTCGCTCCACGCCTTTCCACAATACCACGCCCTATCCGTCTCGCCCTCCTCCGTCAATGGTGCGGCACTTTGTGACAAAGCCGCGAGACTACGCATGGCGCCCTCTGCCTCTGGCTCGCCTCAGTCTTTGGGGGACATGCGGTATGCCGGACATATGTCACAATACCGTACAGTACTGGGCCCCTAACTGTGGCGGACCCCAGCCTGGTGTGCACCGGTCGGCGGTCCATCCGCCTTCAACCCTCAGCTATTCCTACGACGGATCTTCTCCTGGGGGGGGCGCACACCTGGGCCATCTGCAGACCAGCTTTGGTCCTTACCCAGAACTCCAGCTC
This sequence comes from Chelonoidis abingdonii, assembly GCF_003597395.2. NCBI lineage: Eukaryota > Metazoa > Chordata > Testudines > Testudinidae > Chelonoidis > Chelonoidis abingdonii. Next base: position 261,668,732 of record NC_133770.1, on the reverse strand, counting down.
CATATCAATGTCCGCGAACTAAGGGCGGTCCGGCTTGGTGTGCCAGGCATTCGTGGCAGCTCAGGGCCGTGGTTGCTCATTTCACGGACAACACAATGGCCATGTATATAAACAAGCAAGAGGACACCGATCTACTCCTCTTTGCCAAGAGCACTGCAACTGTGGAATTTGTATAGCAGAGTCGATCGACTTGATAGCCTCCTTCCTCCCGGGGTCCGAAGTACTCTAGCGACCCCTGCAAGCGATCGTTCTCACACACGAAGGTCCATCCGTCCGGACTCCGTTTTTCTGTTTTCGGAGGTGGGCTTCCCCAGATAGACCATTCGCCTCCAAGGAAACAGAAGTGTCAGATGTCTGCTCCCGCGGGCCGCTCCCGGCTCCCTCTCGACACCTTTCTCATTCCTGGACAAGGGTCTCCTTATGCATTTCCACCTTCCCCTTAATCCACAGGGTCCTGCTCAAGTTGCGCAGGACAAGCCAAGCTGCATCCGATCGCTCCGGCATGGCCGAGACAGTATTGTCACCATGTGCTCGACCTGTCCCTGGCCCTCCAATACCACTTACTCTCTACCCGGACCTTATAACACAGACTTCGCAGGCTTCATCACCAGACCTCCCGTCCCTACACCTGGACGGCGTGGCTTCTGTCTGGTGAACGATTGGACGCCATGCTCCGCCGAGTTCAAACTCCTTTGGGTAGCAGAAACCCTCGACGCGGGCGACTTATCTCCAAAGTGGAAGCGATTTCATCTGTGTACACGGCATTCCATGGTCCTGGTGCCGTCCAGTCGTCTGTCGTCCTCGACTACTGTTGTACTCAAGGGCCAGGCCTAGCCCTCTTCCATTAGGGTCCACTAGTCGCAATCTCCACCTTCCATCCTGGAGAGTCTGGTACCCACCTTTTCACACCCCATCGTTTCCAGATTCCTTAAGGATTGGAGAGATGTCCCTCCGGTTAAGCCCCTCCCCTACGTGGATCTAAAATCTGGTGCTGTTCTAAACTCATGGGCCCCTTTTGAGCCGTTAGCACTGCTCTTACTTATCTGTCATGGAAGACGTCCTTCCTGGTAGCTATCACCTCTGCCAGACGCATATCTGAGCTCCGGCGTTGGGTCGTAGATCACCTTACACCATCTTTCACAAAGATAGGTGCAGCTAAGACCACACCCAGCTTCCTTCGAAGTTGTCTCACCGTTTCATCTATCAAGATATATTTCTGCCGGTCTTCTTCCGAAGCCGCACACATACCCGCCGAGACCACAGCTCACCCCTGGATGTCCCGGGCCCTCGGCGTTCTACATCAGCAGGACTAAAGCCTTCAGACGCTCGCCCCAATTATTCATAGCAGTGGTAGAGCGTATGAAAGTCTCCCTATAACTTCCCAGTGAATTTCATCGTGGGTAAACTGTATCCGGACGTGCTATGATTGGCCTCACGTCCCAATTGCCGGATAATCGCCCATCTACTCGGGTCAAGCCTCGTCTGCTGCTTTCCTGGCCCAGGTCCCCATCCAGGACATATGCCGGCGGCTATCGTCGTCCGTGCATACCTTTACATCGCATATGCGCGTTGACCAATCTAGAGACGATGCCGCTTCGGTTCTGCGGTCTTGCTTTCCGCAACGTCTCACTCCGACCCCACCGCCTAGTAAGCTTGGGAATCACCTACGAATGGATATGAGCAAGCACTCGAAGAAGAAAGACGGTTACTCCCTTGTAACTGTTGTTCTTCGAGATTGTTGCTCAATCCATCCACACCCGCCCTCCTTCCCTCTGTCGAGTGCCGCAAGAAGGAACTGAGGAGGGCTCGCCGGCAGGGTATATATCAGCGCCATGCGGGTTGCCACTCCAGGGGGCGCCCTGCCGGCCCACCGAGTGTTGCTAGGGTAAAAGTCTCCGACGAACGTGCACGCGGCGCGCGCACACCTACTGGAATGGATATGAGCAACACATCTCGAAGAACAACAGTTACAAAGGTGAGTAACCGTCTTTTCCCACCTCTCCTCTCTCAGTCATGCCAGCCTTCATTTTAAATTTTCAAACAAGCAACTTTGTGTTTTCTTTTCATGCATGAGAATAATTCCCTGTAAACATCTGCAAAGCCATATCATTGTTGTTTTTCAAAGCCCTCCTTAAAATCTCATTTGCAGTGAGGCCTACAAAAACAAACAAAACTAACATATAGGCAACCAGCATGCTGAGACCATTGCCTATCATGCTGACCAATATTATCTCAGTGTTTTCTTGTGCTTCCCATTTGTCTGCTGTTTCCATCTCTTGTCCCAAGGAGTGTACAGTATATGACAAGGACTGACTTATTATTCTGTGTTTGTTCAGTGCCTAGCACAATTGGTCCCTGGTCCATGACTTGAGCTCCTAGGGGCTACTGCAAAACAAATAATAAACAGCAACAACTTGAGTAGCACTCCTCTAAAGAAGATCCAGTTTACACTATTTGGATTTCTTGTGCAGTCGTCTTTCTACCATGGAGCCAGGGATACCAGCAGGGTCCTGGAGGTACTACTACACCATGATATTCATCAACTAGAATAGGAGATTCCTTTCCTTGTTCAAAAATCATAGACGCTAGAGATGGAAAAGAATCTCTACTGAAAATGCCCTGACCTTACTATAAAGAGTTCTCTCCAAGAAGCACAGATGGAGCCTCATGCGTGCCAAAGGCAAGTGGTCTGAAGCAGAAAGGAGAAATATAAAAGTCCAAGTGTCAAATTTTGGGGTTCAACTCAGACCACAGAGAGATTGTGTCATCACTTGTCCTGCAACCCTGGGTGCCTTAAAATGCTCTGCTACTGTGGTTCCCTGTCTGGATGCTCCCAGCCAGCATAAAAGCATGTACTAAGAATCTGAGTGTTGAGTAGCCCTGGTTCAGCAGCTCTGATTCCAGCAGCCGGCTTGTTGCACCACAGTCACACTCTGGTCACCACCAGCCAAGTGACTCCAATACAACTCTAGTCCCGAATTTCCCCAAAACCATCTGCCCTGAAACATCCAGCCCTCTCCTGGAACATTCAGAGGAGTAATAAGGTCCATTGCTCTTTTAAAGAGACAAAAGCACAGCAGCTTGTTGCTTTAACAAGTTAATAATCACTTCAAGTCAAACACAGCACTGGGTTGATTTAGAATAAAAGTAAAACAAGTTTAATCAAAAAGAGAGTTTTTAAGAGATTTAAAATAGAAGGCATAAAGTCAGAAATGGTTAAAACAAAAGTGAAAAATGCTTTCTAATGTCTAAGACTTAACAAAACTACAGTCTTGGTTCTAGGTCAGAGTCTTACTACATCTCTTTCCAGCCAGGTGACTGACCATCTCCTTGGTCAGGATTTCCCAGAAAGTCCAAAGTGCTTGGTTCCATTGTCTTCTTAGATGAAAGATAACTTAGGATTCTTTGCCCCTCTCTTCTATAATTCAGTGAACTTTCAGAATGTATCCTTCTCAAAGTTCAGTGCCCTTGCTTAAAGGAAAGGTGCCATGGAGTCTAATGGAGAAAGTCCCATGATTGTTTCTTCACTGCTGGTGCTTTCTGTAATGCAAACTATCTGTCCCTGCAGCCTCCAAATTGCCAGTGAATGCCCACCTGACTATGATTGCACCTGGATGGAGGTTTTGATCTTTCCTTTATCTGGAAAAAACCTGTTTATCCATTCCCCAGACTTATCTGGTTCAAGCACGTTTTAGTCCTATATTTCTTTCACATTTATACAGTCCTTTGAGCATTTGCCATACATACACCACACACAAACATTAATGATCAGTGTGTTATGGGTTTTCCAACGATACCTTACATGACAACTATTAGATGCAGATGATGACAAAAGTGAATTGAGGTACACTGAACTGATCAGGCCAGCTGAAACTCACTACCTGATACCAGTGGAGCCCCTTGCCTCTTTGGAATGCTTTTATGGTCACTTTTATTGAGTGTTCACACCACACCAACCCTGACAGGGTCAATGAAGCTGAGAAAAGGCCAGTTAGTGAGATAGCCCACATATGAGGGGTTTAGGCTGGAGAAGCAACCCCTGATTGGACAATGAAGGTCAGCTGAGCAGGTGTGGGCTAGGTCAGTATAAAGCCAGGAATCTGGCAACAGAAATGGCTGCAGTGAGGAAGTTTACAGCAACCCTCTGCTCATTAGAGAGGGCAGAAGGAAAGCCAGGGAAAGAGTAGAACCCCTGGGAGCCTGGCCCTGAGGGAAGGGTGTACCGAGAAGAGAGAACTGTGGATAAGAAAGCCTGTGAGAGGCAGAGTAGGAAGCTGCCCAGAGAGAGAGCAGCAAGACTGGGAACTGAGCAGAACTTGGCTGCATGTTGTAGGGTCTCTAGGATGGAACCCAAAATGGTGGGCGGGCCTGAGTTCCCCTACCAGCCACTGATGGAATGGCATTGCCTGAACAGCAGATGAAATAAGACTCTATACCCCAGGAGGCCAAGTCACGAAGAGGAAGCTACAATTCCTGCAGTGAGCGAGCAGCCACAGAGTAAGAGAGAGAACAACAGCTAGAGAGAACACAAGGGGAGGGGTTGGATTGGGGAAAAAGAGAGAATTCCCCAGAGCTGCTAGAAGGAGGTGGCCACCTGGAGTGGGTGAGTCTACACTATGACTGTCAGACAAAGATAAAAGCAATTGACCTAAGAGTCACAAGACATCTGAACTCAAATATGATTCTCTTGTAGAGCAAAAACTGCACAGCAGTAGCCTATGTGAACTGACCATGGGACCAAAGTCTTCCATGCATTCTGCAGATCTCAGAATTCTGCATTGGCCAGAATAGAATTTGTAATGATCTCTGCAAAATACAGTCAAAGGAAGCTCAATATGTAAATGAGGCTGGAAGAACAGGCAAACACAATCTCTAGGAGAGTGGGAGTTTAAACCAAAACGTCCTAGAAATGATCTTCAGAGAGTAGGTGACATCTCAAATTGCCCTCTTCATGTCAAGCTGCAACAAGAAACTAGGTCTCTATTTTCAGGAACTAGGACAAAAAGAAGCAGAGAATAGATGTAATCTTTTCAGCAGAACAATATTGTCCCTTCCCATTTCATTTCAGTCAGGGTAGCCCAGAAAATCAGGAAAGAATGAGATAATGTTGATAGCTTCTTGCCTTCTAGTAGGGGGACACCATGCAGTTCATGCCCTTTCATAAAAGGATATTTGCTACCAAAATATCTAAACAACGCTATCTCCATGTGATTGAGGGACTGGGGCCATTTCACAGTAGCACTTCACTTCTGAACTGGTGGATTAATCTGTTATGAGAAGACAAAAATTCAGAACAAAATATTATTTTACACATCTTTGTGATATTGTTTTAGCCTGCTTGGCTGTATAATCAATGACAGTACATTGGCTTACATTGTGAAGACTCCCTTTAGAATCCAGAAAGTTAGAACATGTATTATTTTAATGAAAGCATAGATTGAAGGCTACAACAAAATCCACAGGAAGATCCTAAATCCTCCAACACTCTGGATTTTTCAACAGCCTGGATTTGGATTGACCCTAATGATGTGTATACTTAGCACTTAGAATCACATGTATAAGATCCATAGAAAATACAATTTACCAGCTGTGCAAGTATTTTTCTAATGACTCAGGCTCTCTGCTCTTTTGTTATTGTATAAAAAATGTGATGCTTTAAACTGAGCAGCATAAATTACAAAATTGCTTCTCTGCAGTAATATAATGTAAACTTTTTTCCTTTAGTTTGTATAGCTTAAAAAGGGGTATAAAAATTTCATGTATCCACTGCACCTCCTGGACTTTGGTTATTCTAAATGGTGGAAGACATTCAGATTCTCATCATTGAAGATAAACTCTGCCCTTTCATCCTTTCTGTAAATCAAATAGCACCAGTTCTGCTGTGTCTGGAGGTATCTATCCCCATTGAAGAGGGCCAGTATTTGATTTGCATCTGCGTATATAATCATTTTGGAAAACAACAGACAGTATATCTCAGTTGATTCTGGTAATTCTGTGAACATCCTATGACAGAAAATTCACTTAAAAGTGCATTTCTGAGGCAATATTTCAACAGGAACAAATATAGAAGAATGAATATATGGTCTCAAAGGACAGGAAGCAGTGTGTATGTTTTCTCATCATTAAGGGCCCAGTTCTACTCCCTAAGGCAGTGGGGGCAGGATCAAGCCCTACATAAAGATAGCCATATGGGATTGAGAAAGCATTTATTGCATATTCATAATAAAATGCTCCAAGTTTTAAATAAAAACATGCTTACCTGCAACTTTGTCCAAGACATTGAATAATGAGATGTACAACAGCAAAAATGGCTTTCAAATAGAAACAATGGATAAATGTTGTTATTGTGACCAGGTACCTAGAATGAACCACACTGAGGCCTGGTCTACACTATGCGTTTAAACCTATTTTAGCAGCATTAAACCGATTTAACACTGCACCCGTCTACACAACGAGGCCCTTTATATCGATATAAAGGGCTCTTTAAACCAGTTTCTGTACTCCTCCCTGATGAGAGGAGTAGTGCTGAAATCGGTATTACCATATCGGATTAGGGTTAGTGTGGCTGCAAATTGACGGTATTGGCCTCCGGGTGGTATCCCACAGTGCACCATTGTGACCGCTCTGGACAGCAATAAGCAATCCGAACTTCGAGATGCACTTGGCCAGGTAAGCAGGAAAAGCCGCCCGCAAAACTTTAAATTTTCATTTCCTATTTGGTAGCGTGGAGCTCTGCCTCAAGCAAGGGTGACCAATGCAGTCCCAGAACCACAAAAGAGCTCCAGCCATGGAACCGTACGGGAGGATAACTGGCATCCTAAATCGCTGATACTGGAGAGGTTGAAATCTTTACCTGGAAAGGGAACCAAACACCTTGACAGAAGAGGACCAATCAGAAACCGGATTTTGAAAAAAGCAGGGGAGGGAACCTCTGGAGGTTTTTGGCTTTGTCCTTGTCCTCTTAGTGATTCTTCGCGGCTTATGAGAGAACAGCTTTTCTTTCTATCTCCGAAGCTTCTTTCTACCCTGCTGTTACCAAGTTGTGAGTACAAAAGGAAAAGCAATAGGTTTGATATTGTATTTTGTATTTACATGTGTGTGTACTTTGCTGGACTGGTTAAAAATTGGCATCTTTTGAATCAGACTTTGTTAATCCTATTTTCTTATAAGCAATAGCCCTGTATTTGATTCTGAAGGCAGAGTTTATATTCTATGTATTTTTCTTTCTTTTTATATAAAGTTTCTTTTTAAAACCTGGTTGAGGTTTTGGACTCCTGGTTAAAGCTAACGGACAAAGGGAGGTGGAACATCTCTTGTGTTAGCTTGACTAGGTTGGAATGCATAGCCTCAGGGGGAAAGTAAATTGCCCTCTCTGGTTTGCATTCAAGGAAGTTTAAGTACAGTATCCCCAGGCTAACCCAGGGAGGGAAAAGCTGGGATGAGAAAAGAGGAGAAGGGGAGAAAGTTGTTTTCCCTTTGGTGGAGACTCAGGGTTTCTGGGTCTTGGGGTCGCCCCAAGGAAAAGGTCTCGCGGGAGACCTGGAAGCTATCAGGAGCTTCAGGAATCCTGATTGGTGGCACGATACTCAGATCCAAGAACCTTACCTACAACTTGGGAGTTTCATGAGAAGCCCGCGGATTGGGAGAAAACCCAGAGAGTCTCAGATTGGGACTGCATGGTCAGAGAGACGAGGGCTGATCGCTGCAGTCGGGCGATGAGATCTGTCTATCAGGATAGCCCGTAGGAGTGGAAGCAGGGCAATCGCGGCAACAGCATGGGCACGATCTCCAGCGTATGAGGAGGAGTCCACCCCCCTAGCCCTGTGAGCACAAGCGTAAGCGGAAAGACAGAGTCTCAAAATGGAACGTCCGACCTAGAATTAGGCCAGGAGGTACGGAGGAGTTGCACAGGGTGCAACCCAGGGGTAGTCGGCTAGCAGGGTCGTGCCAGAACCCTTTTTGCTGATGATGAGAAGCTAATACTGCAGTCCTGCCCGCAGCGCGTGGGGCCAGGCGTAATGACGGGAGTTGCCAAGACCCTGAGGCAAAGTGGGGAGAAGGGGTTCTCCCTGGGGAGGGGAATATCCATAAAGAGGAATGGTGATACTTGACCAGGGGGGCATGTCACCCTAGTAAAAGGGCAGCTGGGGTCCAGGATCGGTAATTACCCAGGGCCAGAAAGCCAGCCACCTCCGGGATCCACCAGCCGGTGGCAGAGGGTGCTCCGTGCATGAAGTTTGACGATAGCTTTCCCGAAGTGCATCCAGCAGTGTAGTGCCGCAGGGTCAAGTGGCCTGCCTGGTTAACACGGCGCCTAGGTAAAAATGGGAATCGACTCTCCTGTCATTCCTGGCAGTAGATGGAACAAAATGGCTTGGTAACCGTCCCTCATCCATAGCAACTGGGGGCTGGTTCCATGAGCCCTCCTTTCATGTGTAAATGAAAAGATTCTGTACCTGCCTTTTGAGTACATAAGCAAGCGGAATGGGCTGGCTCCTCTCTCCCCACCTCACCTCTTTAATGTCCCTGCCTGGACTATCATAAGCAGCTGGAGGCTGTCCCCTCCCTCCCCCTCATTTTATCTCACTAAAAACTCAGTGTTTCTTATTCCTGCATTCTTATTACTTCATCACACAAATGAGGGGGACACTGCCACGGTAGCCCAGGAGGGTTTGGGGGAGGAGGGAAGCCAATGGGTGGAGTTGTTGCAGGGGCACCCCCTAGAATGGCATGCAGCTCATCATTTCTGCGGGATCTAGAACAGCGGAGCTCTGACACTGTGCGGCTGTTCTCTGATACACTGGTTCTCTAGTAGAACTTGCCCCATATTCTAGCAGAGACTGACTCTTTTTTAGACAAACATAAAGAAGGGAATGACTCGGGAGATCATTCCCATTTTGTCCATGCGCGACCCTCAGGCCGACCTCAGCGGGCCAGCCAGGAGCACCCATGACAGCAGCAGACGGTACAGAATGACTGATAACATCATCTCATCGCCAATTTACAATGGCAGCAACAGTGGCATAGGGATGGTAACCACGCCTGCTACCTTTGCAATGGCAAATGAATGCTGCTGTGTAGCACTGCAGTACGCCTCTGTCAGCAGCATCAGTATACACATACGGTGACAGTGACAAAAGGCAAAACAGGCTCCATGGTTTGCCATGCTATGGCGTCTGCCAGGGCAATCCAGGAAAAGGGGCGCAAAATGATTGTCTGCTGTTGCTTTCACGGAGGAAGGATTGAGTGACGACATGACATTTACCCAGAATCACCCGCGACACTGTTTTTGCACCATCATGCATTGGGATCTCAACCCAGAATTCCAATGGGCGGGGGAGACTGCGGGAACTATGGGATAGCTACGGGATAGCTACCCACAGTGCAACGCTCCAGAAATTGACGCTAGCCTCGGTACATGGACGCACACCGACGAATTATTGTGCTGTGTGTGGCCGCGTGCACTCGACTTTATACAATCTGTTTTACAAAACCGGTTTATGTAAAATGGGAATAATCCTGTAGTGTAGAGATACCCTGAGAATGCCATGCTCAGCGCAGACTGCAAGAAACAGGCAGACAGTCCCCTAAAATTGGTGGTTTATTCTATAATTAGATTCACCAAACCAGTAGCAAAAGAGCTTCTGTAGCACCACACTGGTTAACAAGAAGTCAGACACAGTCCTCCCCTTAGACATTCCAGCCCTTGATTCCCATCTAGACAAACTGGTCTAATACAGTGAGAGGTTACTGAATACCCAATTCACCAGATGTGAGCTTCTATCAATCCCAAAGGATCAGACACTTACTCCCAGGTCAATATATATTTAAATCTTACCCAGATATCATGCTCTCAGCCAATCCTTAGCAAACTAACTACAAATTCATTAATAAAAGAATAGAGTTATAAATGGCTAAAAGACCATATACATGCAAATGATTGCGAAGTCCTTAGATCAAAGTTTGTAACAATGATGGAATAGTCTGCTGGCTTGGAAAAGTCTCTCTGGTAACTTCCAAAAGATTTGAAGATCCTCAGTCCATTGTTCAAAATACTCCTTTCAGTTATAAATCCACAGTCAAAGACCTGGAGGAGGAATGAGGCAAAATAGAGAAGTCTCAGGTGTCTTTTATATCCTCTGCCATGTGCATGGAATGTTACTGTCCCAAACAATGCTTATAGCCCTTGTGTATGGAAAGTTACTGACAAAGATGGAGTCTGAGGTCACATGTCCACATCACATGCCATTACATGTTTTGCTGAATCACAGGGATGGCCATTGCTCCTTGCTGTCTGAGGTATCCTCAGGAAGAGCTATCTGGAGAATTGATTCTTTTTAATGGCCCATCAAGCTTGAATAGTCCATTCACAATGAGCTGGCGAGACTGGTTGTAAACACTTCTTCTTCCAGTGATGTTGCTATGGATGCTCCACTGTAGGTGCAGCAGTGCCCCCTGTATCTGGGATCAGAGATCTTCATCAACAGTGCCCATGGACTGCACATGCACACCTCTCCCCTCTCACGCCATAAGCGGGATATATATGTACAGTGCTGTGCGGTCTGACCATTCCCTGGTTCCTTCTCTTCCATCTTTGGTCTGGGATGGAATCCATGGCAGAGCCTGCTTTTCCCTTTGCCTCCTTATATAGTGCCCTACCTGTTAGTTTTAGTGTAGGTTAGTACTTTCTTCTTCCCTCTATCTCCAATTTTTTTTTCCACCTTACCTTAATTGTTACTTCATAGCTTAGGTATTTGTTTCCCTGCTCCCCTCTCATCTCAACTGGGAAGCTTCTTCCCTTATGCCCAGATCTCCTGGTTTTAAGAGGTGCGTCTCTTGTTGGGTCACATTCCTGGTAATGGACGAAAACTTGTAGTGTATTTGCCCTCTGGGAGAGTAACACATCCTGCAAGTGTTCTCACTGACATGACTTGACTGCCACGGACAGAAAAGACTGGGACATTCAGTTACAACTTCTCATGGAAAAATCACTATGACCAGCATCAGACCCAGGCCTGGACTCTCACCTGTGCTCTGCGAAGTTGTCCGCTGATTCTCATTTCCCATGTCCCTCTAAGAGGGAATCATCTCTTTGTCACTGATGAGAAGAAGCAGGCTTCTTCCTCACTGTGAGGCACAGCCTGCCAGGACACTATCCCCTGCGATGTAAGTCGCCTCAATGTCCTCAGACATGGGACATAGCTCCTGGGCCCATCTAACCATCTCTGGTACTGAAACGAAACAACTAAAGACACTAACCAGGCAGACCTATAGCCTTTGGCACCATCTTCAGCTCTGGAGACCAAGACAGACCAACTTCTGGGCGCTACAGCACCAACAATACCTCTAAGACAAGCATCCCTTATGGTACCAAGCAAGTCCTTGACACCGAGCAAGTCTTCAGCTCCACCTGCTGGCTGCTCAGGAGAATGCATCTCTCCCTCAGCACTGAGTCATGAACCAGTGCTAAGGATACTCCTTCCTCCTACCCAAGAATTCAGATGCCCTAAAGACCTGCTTGTATCTGACATGCCTGAGTCACCACTGCTTAGACATAACCTCCCCCACTTCCACCCTTCTCTCTGGACTTCCCTTTCTCCTTTGAGGACAGCACTCCAACTTCTCCAGTGATGAGGAAGAAGAGGAGGAGGAATGCCCCATCTCATGCAAACGGCTTCCACTGCACATCCACAATCCACACCAGAACCCTGGTATGGACCACCATGGATGCAATCCCACATTCCACATTGTCCATACTGGGATCCCTGGGCCATGTACAGGGCATTTCTCTCTTCCCGTGATGAGGTTATCATGCCTCCACCTTCTCCTGCTGATGACGACTTCAAGCATTTTCAAGAATTATTTCGCAGGATTGCGGACTCCCTCCAGGTTTCTTTGGAGGAAGTGCAAGATCAACAACATAAACTACTCAATATCCTGCACACATCCTCATCCTCCACAATAGCACTCCCTATGAATGATGCCCTTCTCAATCGCACTAAAGTGCTCTGGAAGACCCCAGGGTCCATCCCTCTGACTTGCAAATGGGCAGACAAAAATATTATGTTCCCGCAAAAGATATGGAATTTATTTTCTCTCATCCTACTCCAAATTTCTTAGTAGTTAATATGGTGCAAGATAAAAGGATGCCAATAGCAACCTTGATCCACCTATCAGGTTCTTGGAAAAGTGTGCACAGTTACACATGCGATGTCTTCAGGCTTGGCTACGTACAGTATATATACCTCACAGGCATAGCCTGCACAAACTCTTATCTATGCCCATGAGGGTCAAGGACTCACTACTCTGGTGACACAGCCCAAGAACATTTGTGTCAGGGTTCCTTTCCTTCAACTGGCACCCACCATGATTCTAAAAACTGATGCCTCCTTAAGCAGTTGGGGAGCACACCTTCACACTCATACAGTGCAGGGAAGATGATCCTTAACCAAATCCACCCTACACATCAACCTCCTGAAGCTCTGAGTGGTCCACAATGCCTGCTGACATTTCCTCCCAGTGATTTCACATTGCACCATCACAGTCATGATGGACTATATTGCCTGCACATTTTACAAAGAAGGCAAGGCAGATCAAGGTCTCAGTCTTTATGCTTGGAGGCACTGAAATGATGGAACTGGTGTATCCAGCATGACATCACCACCCCAGCCACATAACTCTCTGGACATCAGAACACCACCGTGGACTCATTGAGCAGGAGATTCTCCCATGAACACAAGTGGGAACTGGATACGTGGATTCTTCAGCTTATCTTCAACTACTGGGGGATTCCCCACCAGAGATCTTTTTGCCACACTGCAAAACGACTTCTGCCCTCAATTCTGCTTGAGAGTGGGACTGGGACATAGATCTCTGGGAAACGCATTCCTCAATCACATGGGATGCACCATTGCTCTATACCTTCCCTCCCTTCCCCCTTCTTTTTCAAGTACTCCACAAGATACGGAGGGACTAAGCCCATGTCATCCTTATAGCTCCAACATGGCCATGAGAGATCTGGTATACTTACCTTCTTTGCATGATGGCATGCTAACCGATCTCTCTCCATCCACCTCCGTGATTCGTTTCACAGGATGCAGGTCACATCCTCCACCCCAATCCACAGCTGCTCCACCTGAAAGCGTGGCTCCTCCATGGTTCTGGGGTTTGTTAATAACCTGTTCAGAAGTAGTTAAACGAATATTCTTGAATAGCAGATGCTACATGACTAGATGCACTTATCTCCACAAATGAGCTAGATTCCAATGTGGTGCTCCTCCCATCACTGGGACATAAAGAGCACTCCACTACTACTTATCTTGAACTATATTTATACCTTAAATGATTGGGATTATCCACCAGCTCCATTCGTGGGCATTTGGCAGCCATCACGACTTTCCACTGCCACATAGATGGCCACTCCATCTCCACACACCCACTCATGAAATGTTTCCTGAAGGGCCTCCAAAATCTTTTCCCTCGCATACGGGATCCAACCCCAGCCTGGGACCCTGGCCTCATCCAATGTTCTCTTACTAGACCTTCATTCGAAGCAATGGCAACATGCTCCTACGTTCATTTATCAATTAAAATGGCATTTCTTCTCACCATCATATCTACTAATGGGTCAGTGAAACTGGAGCCCTTATGGCATATTCCCCATACACAGTTTTTCATATGACAAAGTTCCACCATGTCCACATCCCAAATTTTTACCCAAGGTACCATCCTCTTTCCATCTTAATAACTATCCACCTTCCTTGCGTCTTTCCAAAGACTCATGGTAACCGACAGGAGGCAGCACTGAACTCCCTGGATGTTAGATGAGCATTAGCTTTCTACCTGGACAGAACTAAACCTTTCTGAAAATCGCCACATTTATTCCTTTCAACAGCCAAAAGATCCAAGGGCACAGCCATCTCTAAGCAACACCTTTCCAAGTGGATCATGCAGTGTATACATCTGTCCTACCAACTACACAATCGACAACCTCTTATTGGAATGAGAGCACATATCACCCACTTGTTCTCCACCTCCATTGCTTTTCTCAATCATGTCCTCATTGCTGACATTTGCAAAGTGGCCACACGGGCATCAGCTGACACTTTTGCCCATCACTACACCATTACTCATGCCACTACTGCAGACACTCTCCTAGAGCATACTGTTCAATCATCTTCAGTAAATACCACTCTGAAGCCCCAGTCTTTCAATTAGGGGCACTACAGTGGACAAAGGGACATCACTGGAAGAAAAGAAGGTTACTCGCCCTGTGCAGTAACTGAGATTCTTTGAGATGTGTGTCGCCAGTATCGGATTTACCATGGCACCACTGGTGCCGTGGCACTGGACCCACAGTCCAAAGGGGCCTCAGCCTGGCACACTCTTCTCTGCCCCGCCCTCCCTCCCTCCATGGGAGGAGAAGCTTAGTGCCGCTGGCTCCTACTGCAGCAGGGCAGGCTCTGCTGGCAGCCAAGCTCCTCCCCGCCCCTCTTTTCCCAGTGTTCTACATTCCCTTCCTGCCCCCCCCCCGCTGCTGATCAGCTGCTCCGAGGAGGGGGAGGAGGAGGAGAAGAGGCAGGGGCAGGGCCTTGGGGAAGGGACTGGAATTGGAGCATACCCCCCAGCCATGAGCACCCCCACAACCCCAGCCTACACCCACAGCCCTCTGTCTACTCTGACCCTTGCACCCCTCTCACATAGCCCCAGCCCCCTGCCCACCCTGAACCCTGCACCCCCTCACACATCCCCAGCTCCCTGCACTGACTCCTGCACCCCCACACATACCCAGCCCCCCCCACCCCATGCCCTGTCTCCTGAACCCCTCCACATCCCCACCCCCATCCTGAGCACCAAACATGAGCTCCTGCACCCCCTGCATTCCCACCTGCACCCTTCTCACCAAACAGGAGCTGCCCCAGGTAAGCACTCCATACCCCAACCTCGTGCCCCAACCCTGAGCCCTCTTCCTCACCCTAGCTCCTGGCCAGACCCTGCACCCCAATGTTTTTTTACAATATTTGGAAAAATCATTAAGTGGTCCATCGATACTCTCCACAATTTTCAAGTGGTTGGTGAAAAAATGAGTTAGACTACAAGAACAATCAAGGTACCTCACTTTACTTTCATTTACTTGTGTGACAGGATCAGGCCAGATAGCTACAGGATAGTGATCAAAGACAGATATATTAATCCCAGGTTAAGTAGGTCCCCTTTCCCTGGGTAAGATAACAGAGAAGGTTCCAGATCAATCTGGAATTTTCTGGAAACAAGGCAGACAGGCTGATTAGAACACCTGCAGCCAATCAAGAAGCTGCTAGAATCAATTAAGGCAGACTAATCAGGGCACTTAGATTTAAAAAGAAGCTCACTTCAGTTTGTGGTGCACGTGTGAGGAGCTGAGAGTGAGAGGGTGTGGTCCTGGAGAAATGAGAAGTACAAGTGTTCTCAGACACCAGGAGGAAGGTCCTGTGGTGAGGATAGAGAAGGTGTTTGGAGGAGGCCATGGAGAATTAGCTCAGGGAATTGTAGCTGTCATACAGCTGTTACAGGAGGCACTATAGATGGTTGTAATTCACAGGACCCTAGGCTGGAACCCGGGGTAGAGAGCGGGCCTGGATTCCCCCCAAAACCTCCCAACTCCTGATCTAACACAGGAAGATCTCAAAGGCTAACGAAAATCTGCCAGTAAGTGCAGGATCCACCAAGGTAGAGGAGGAATTTTGTCACACTTGCTATTACTTATAGGAGGAGGATGAAGAAAAAAAGAATGAAAAAAAAGGGGCAGGAGGAGATAAGAGAGAATGTTCTTTTTCTTGGTTGGGTCTCAAGGAGGGGCCCCAAAAATGAAGCTGAGCACAGGGCCAGGAGGCCCCACTAACTCTAAATCCACCACAGGCTGTCACATCACCTGGGCTGGGGATACTGTGTCAGCTGATCCCCACAGTCTCCAACCTGCCTGGGCAGTACAGCAGACATGGCCCTGCCCATTAGCTCTCTCCACTCGCTAGCCCACCCACCCCTTCCTTCCCACCGCTTAAAGCTTAGCCTTCTCACTTTTAAAAATGATTGCTTGCCCCTCCTGCCCCCCTCAGGTTTTTCTGGTACCCCATTGCCAGGTATCCAGTTTTAGACTGGAAACTCCAGCAGAAAATGGAACCTGGGTGTCTGGTTAGCAGTGCGAACTGGAAACTAAAAGTCCAGTTATGGGAGTAACCACATTACCCTCCGCTCCTCTCACTCCTAACACCCACCCCAGAGGGCCGGAAGAGAACCTGTCCTGCTGCTGCTGGATGTCACGGAGTGTGGAGGAGTGAGGGTCCCACCCCCACTCCCCACTTCCTGCGATTCACCGTGACTCTCAGCTAGCCAGTAAAACAGAAGGTTTATTAGATGACAGGAACACAATCAAAGCAGAGCTTGTAGGTATGGAAAACAGGACCCCTCAGTCAGGTCCGTCTTGTGGGGAAGGGAGCCCAGACACCAGTGCTGGGCCTCCCTCCATTTCCCCAGCCAACTCCAAACTGCACCCCACTCCAGCCCCTCATCTGTCCTTTGTCTCTTTCCGCAGGCCAGGAGGCCCCTGATCTCTTTGTTCTCCAATACCTTCAGTTGGCATCTTGCAGGGGAGGGGCCCAGGCCAACAGTTGCCAGGAGACAGTGTGTCAGCCATTCTCTGTGCAAACAGCATCACACCTGTCCTCTAGGGCTCTGCAACAATCACACAGCCTTATCCCACCACTTACATACTTAAGAAATACATAAGGGAAACTGAGGCACTCACACAGTATTTAGAGAAAATATTAAGAACATTTCTACTTTGTCACACTGGAGGAGTGGCAACTCAGTGCAGAGAGAGACAAAGAGAATGGGCTAGAGGAATAGCTCAGTGATTTGAATATTGGCCTACTAAACCCAGGGTTGTGAGCCCAATCCCTGAAGGGGGAGCTGGGGCAAATATCAGTACTTGGTCCTGCTAGTGAAGGCAGGGGGCTGGACTCAATGACCTTTTGGGGTCCCTTCCAGTTCTATGAGATAGGTATAGCTCCATATATTAGAACCAGGGAGAAGGTAAGTACCTGCTCTATGTGGCCAGGAGCGGGGGCAGGGGGATCCTGTTTACCCCTTCCCCAGCCCTTCTGCACTTGCAGTTTATCCCAGCCCCTCCCTTGCTCCAGGGACCAACCCTAGCTCCCACCCCACTGTGCTTTTTCCCCCAGCCCCTTTTACAATCTTTCCCCGAAGGGGAAGTAAGTTTGGAGCCAGGTCCACAAAAAGTTAATCTGGCCCTATGTTGCTATAGGCACTCAACTACCTGCCCTCCTCCCCTCTGCTTTGGAACTGAAACATAAGCTCTGTGGCAGAGAAGGAACTGGGGAGCGGTGGGACCGCACAGCACTATATATATTTCCCACTCACAGTGCGAAAGCGGGGAGTTGTGCATGTGCAGTGGGCACTGCCGAAGATCTCCAATCCCAGATGCAGGGGGCACTGCCGCACATACAGTGGAGCATCCATAAAGACACACATCTCAAAGAACCTCAGTTATTGCACAGGGTAAGTAACCTTCTCATTTGAGATACCAATATATAGCCAATATTCATAACTTCAGATACAGTGATGATACATGGATTTAACTAGGATAATCATACTTGACAGATTGCAATTTTTCCATTGACACCTTATGATGCATTTTGTATAAGATTTGTTGCAATTGTGTAACGGGCAGCAACAATGATACAATGGTCATCTTCAATCACACAGCATATCCCTTAGTAAAACAAAATTCTATAGGCAGCAGACCAGCAGTTGTGGCTGGAGGTGGCACAGAAGGCTTGCGGTGGTGCCTCAACTTATGCTTCATGAGGGCTTCTTGGGAGACGGAGCATCTGAATCAGCACACGATTTCTCACCCAATCTGATGCAGCTCAGTAAGGCAACATTGTTCTTAGGGCCAGTCCCTGTCGGGGACCCACCCTTATGCCTGTGGCAGTGCTTCTTAAGTGCACAGTGCTCCTGCGGTTGCAGCTGTACTGGGGCACCAGCGCGCAAGAGGGAGCTAGGGGCATGCTCACTCGTGGTGACAGGTGCCACTTTGGTGGATCCGAACCGATTGCACACGTGGGTGCATAGCCTCCTCCATCAGATACTTGTAGAGGCGGAGTTCTCTGGCTTCATGTGCGAGGCAGGAACGAGCGACAGATGGAGCAGTGGGCAATGATGTGGACTTCACCAAAGCATAGTGTCATAAACAGATAGTAGAAGTTAAAGAACAGAAGTACTTTATATCTCTTTTGACTGTAAAGGGTTAACAAGTTCAGTGAGCCAGGCTGTCACCTGACCAGAGAATCAATCAGGGGACAGCATACTTTCAAATCTTGAGGGAGGGAAGTTTCTGTGTGTACTGTTAGAATTTGGTTGTTGTTCTCTCTGGGTTCTGAGAGTGACCAGACGTGCAACCAGGTTTCTCTCCAATCTCTCCGATACAGGCTCTTATAAGTTCAGAATAGTGAGTACTAGGTAGATAAGGAGAGTTAGGCTTATGTTTGTTTTCTTTACTTTCAAATGCGCATTTGGCTGGGAGGAGTTAAAATGTGTATTTGGCTGGAAGGAGTTCAAATTTGTATTTTGCTGAAAGGATTTTAATTGGTACTTATATACTTAGGCTGGGAGGGTATTCCCAGTGTCTATAACTGAAAGACCCCATACCTATTCCATTTTAAATTTACAAAGATAATTTTTACTGTTTTTCTCTCTTCAATTAAAAGTTTCTTGTTTAAGAACCTGATTGTTTTTTTTTATTCTGGTGTGAGACCCCCAGGGGTCTGGATTCACCAGGGAATTGGTGGGGAGAAAGGAGGGAAGGGGGAGAGAAAGGCTAATTTCTCTCTATGTTAGAATTACTGTCTCTCTCAGGGAAAGTCTGGGAGGGGGAGAGAGAAGGAGGGCGAAGGTGAATTTTCCTCTCTGTTTTGTGATTCAAGGAGTTTGAATCACAGTAATCTTCCAGGGTAACCCAGGGAGGGGAAGCCCGGGAGAAGTAACGGTGGGGGAAAGGGTGTACTTTCCTTGTGTTAAGGTCCAGAGGATCTGGGTCTTGGGGATCCCCGGGCAAGGTTTTTGGGGGGACCAGAGTGTACCAGGCACTAGAATTCCTGGTTGGTGGCAGCGCTACAGATTCTAATCTGGTAATTAAGCTAGAAGAATTCATGCTGGTACCCCATCTTTTGGACGCTAAGGTTCAGAGTGGGGATTTATACCATGACATGGTGTGCAGCGTGTGGGATAGATAGATAAGATAGAATCGAAAAGCCAGTGAGGTTTTTATTTCTCTCCCTGCTAGCTATCTGCAGGCAGACTGAGGTTTGGGTTTGGAAGCAAACGCCAGTAGGATTTTTTCTTTCTCTTTCCCTGCTAGCTGTGTGTAAAGCAGGCTAGAGGAGATTGTTTTAAAAGCAAAGGTCTGCAAGTTTTTTTTGATCTCTCCCTTCTGAGTACTCTGAAGGCAGAGGCACTAGGGTTTAACAAGAATCTCTGTTAAACAAAGGGACTCCAGTTGTGAGTCACCATACACCAGCAAAACACATTTGCAAATGAATGGTTTTTTTCTTTCTAACTCTGTCGGGAATAGCTAGGTAGAAGGAGTTAAAAAAAAAGACTCTGTTGCTAAGCAACCCTAAGGAGGCAAGAGAGAAGCAGCATTTCAGGCAGTAAACAGCAGAGGGTGCCCCAACACAAGAAAGCAGAAACCATGACTACCAAAGACACCCTGAAACAGGAACGAGCAAAACTGGAGGCAGAAGAACAAATCAAAGACGCAGACCACAAGCGAGACATGGAAAAGAAACTACAAGAACTAGAAATAAAACAAAAAGAGATGAAGCTGAGAGAAAGAAAAAAAGCGGCAGCCCACAAAAGAGAACAAGAAGAAGGAGATGCTGCCCACAGGAGAGAACTGGAGATAAAAGAAAGAGAGAGGGAAGAGAGGGAACGAGAGAGAAAGCATGAACTGGAATTAGCGCAGGCTAGGCAGCATGTTCCAGTCAACCCTAACAACCCTTCTCCAGTTATTGTTCCACACCCCAAGAAATTCCCCACCTACAAGGCAGGTGATGACACTGAGGCCTTCCTAGAAAATTTTGAAAGGACCTGCCATGGGTACAGCATCTCTGAAGACCAGTATATGATAGAACTAAGGCCACTGCTCAGTGGACCCCTAGCAGAGGTGGCGGCTGAAATGCCTAAGGAGAACATGAACGATTATAAACTTTTTCAAACCAAGGCCAGAATCGGAATGGGGCTAACACCTGAGCATGCCCATCGGAGGTTCAGAGCCCTAAGGTGGAAACCAGATGTGTCATTCACCCGACACACCTACCACATTGGGAAAAATTATAATGCCTGGATATCAGGAGCCAATGTTAAATCTCTGGACGACATGCACCTCCTAATACAATTGGAGCAGTTCTTAGAGGGTGTTCTGGAAGAAATAGAAAGGTACATCCTAGATGGGAAGCCCAAAACGGTAACTGAGGTGGGGGAGATTGGAGCCAGATGGGTGGAAGTGGCAGAAAAGAAAAAAGCTGCTATCAAGGGGAGCGAATATCACAGGGGTCACACCAACAATAAACACTATACCCGAGGGCAACCCAAGACCCCACCTACAACCCAAGAAAAGCTGCTGACTCCCTATTCTCTCACCTCACCAGGCTCCAATAACCCACCTCGGCCCAGTGACCAGTCAGCTGGGCAATGCTTCAAGTGTAATGAACTGGGACATATAAAGGCCAACTGCCCCAAGAACCACAACCGAGCGCAGTTCATTATATGTCCATCACTCCAAAGATCCCCAGACCCAGATGCCTCTCAAATACCCTCAGAGCGAAGGAAAATTTTGAGAGTGGGCGGAAAGAAGGTTATCGCATGGAGAGACATGGGGGCACAAGTGTCAGCTATCCACCAATCCTTAGTGGACCCCAAATTCATCAACCCAAAGGCCCAAGTGACAATTTACCCCTTCATGTCACAAGCTGTAGACTTGCCTACAGCTAAATTGCCTGTCCAACACAAAGGCTGGTCAGGAATGTGGACATTTGCAGTCTATGACAATTATCACATCCCCATGCTACTGGGGGAAGACTTGGCCAACCAGGTAAAGCGGGCCAAAAGAGTGGGAATGGTTACACGCAGCCAAGCCAGGCAAGCTTCCAGACCCATCCCTGTTCCTGAGCAGTCCACAGGGACCCTGTTTGTGGAAGCAGAGACCCAGACAGAGGTAGTGGACCCGGATTCCCTGCCAACGACCGCAACAGCCACAGTACTTCCAGTCCCAGACCCGGACCTGGAAACGCAACCAGCACCAGAACCATTGCCAGCACCGACGCCAGCGCTTGCAAATGCATCTTCAACCCCAATGCCAAAGAGCGCCAGCGAGCCTGAACTGGCAGAAGCAGCAAACAACCATACCCAAGAGGCTCAGCCAGAGCCTGAAATACCAGCTCGTGCACCAGCGGAGAGCCGTTCACCAGCCACGAAAACAACCCCATCACCTACATCACTTCCCGAAGGACCAAGCCCAAGTCCACAGTCTAAGGAGGAACTGGTGTCTCCAGCCTCAAGGGAACAGTTCCAGACTGAGCAGGAAGCAGATGACAGCCTTCAGAAAGCTTGGGCCGGGGCACAGAGCATCACCGCCTCTCAGCTCTTCTAACCGATCCCGGTTTGTTATAAAACAAGGGCTTTTAATATAAGGACTCTTTCTGGTGGACACCGGAAGACTGGCTCCACAAAACAGTTGTGGTTCCAACTAGTACGGGAAGCTCTTAAGCTTAGCCCATGATCATCCCAGTGGCCATGCTGGGGTGAACAGAACCAAAAGACATGATTGGGGAATGTCCTTCCACTGGAGGGGATGGGCAAGGACGTTGCCAAGTATGTCCGGGTCTTTGTGAGGTGTGCCAAAGAGGGGAAAGCCCCAAGACCAGGTCAAGGCCCCTCTCCAATCATTCCCCATAATAGAGGTCCCATTTCAGCTGTAGCTGTGGATATTCTGGGTCCTTTCCCAAAAAGACCCCCAGAGGAAAGCAGTACATATGAACTTTCATGGACTTTGCTACCCTGGCCGGAAGGCAGTACTCTAGGCAACTTAGGGCTAAAACTGTGTGCCAGGCCCTAATAGACATTTTTGCCAGGTAGGTTGGCCCTCCGATATCCTTAGGATTCAGTGACAAATTTCCTGGCAGGACCATGAAAGAACTGTGGAACTCATGGGGTGAATCATTTGGTTGCCACCCCGTTACCACCATCAAACCAATGGCCTGGTGGAAAGTTTTAATGGAACTTTGGGGGCATGGATCATAAATTCGTCAATGAACACTCCATGACTGGGACCTAGTGTTGAGCAAGTGCCTCTTTGCTTACAAGGCTGTACCACATCCCAGTTTAGGGTTCTCACATTTGAGCTTGTGTATGGCCACGAGGTTTAAAGGCCATTACAGTTGGTGAAGCAGCATGGGAAGGGTTTACACCCATCCAGGAACTAACATTCTGGACTTTGTAAGCAATCTACAGGATACCCTCCGACACTCTTTAGCCCTTGCTAGAGAAACCTAAAGTTCCACACTCAAGCGATATTGGGGCCGTGTCATACAACAGATAGAGAAATTAATAAAACGAAGTACTTATATAATCTCTTGGTGTAAAGGGGTTAACACAGTTCAGTTGAGCTGGCTGTCACCTGAACCAGAAAACCAATCAGGGGACAGGTTACTTTCAAATCTTAAGGGAGGAAGTTTCTGTGTGTACTGTTAGAATTTTGGTTGTTGTTCTCTCTGGGTTCTTTGAGAGTGACCAGACGTGCAACCAGGTTTCTCTCCAATCTCCAATACAGGCTCTTTATAGTTCAGAATAGTGAGTACTAGGTAGATAAGGAAGTTAGGTTATGTTTTCGTTTCTTTATTTCAAATGCGCATTTGGCCTGCGGGGGTTATAAAATGTGTATTTGGCTGGACGAGTTCAATGTTATTTGGCTGAAAGGATATTTAATTGGTAACTTGTACTTAGGCTGGGAGGGTATTCCCAGGTGTGTATAACTGAAAGACCATACCTATTCCATTTTAAATTTACAAAGATAATTTTTACTGTTTTTCTCTCTTCAATTAAAAGTTTCTTGTTTAAGAACCTGATTGGTTTTTTTTATTCTGGTGTGAGACCCCCAGGGGTCTGGATTCACCAGGGAATTGGTGGGGAGAAAGGAGGGAAGAGGAAGAGAAAGGCTAATTTCTCTCTGTGTTAGAATTACTGTCTCTCTCAGGGAGAGTCTGGGAGGGGGAGAGAAAAAGAGGGGGGAAGGTGAATTTTCCTCTCTGTTTTGTGATTCAAGGAGTTTGAATCACAGTAATCTTCCAGGGTAACCCAGGGAGGGGAAGCCTAGGAGAGGTAACAGTGGGGGAAAGGGTGTACTTTCCTTGTGTTAAGGTCCAGAGGATCTGGGTCTTGGGGTTCCCCAGGCAAGGTTTTTGGGGGGACCAGAGTGTACCAGGCACTGGGATTCCTGGTTGGTGGCAGTGTTACAGGTTCTAAGCTGGTAATTAAGCTTAGAGGAATTCATGCTGGTACCTCATCTTTTGGACGCTAAGGTTCAGAGTGGGGATTTATACCATGACACATAGAGACAACATTGGTGCTCATCACTCACAGAGAAAGAGCATAGGCATGAAGCACAATCCTTGAAGCTGGCCTGCTGGGACACAATCCCCAGGAGGGGTCACCCCATGGTAACAAAGTCCAACAAGAGCAGATCTAACCATCTAATTCTAGGCAACTAGAAACACTATAAAACTATGTATAACAGCAGGAAGAGACAAAGAGTTCTCTTAGGAAGCACCAAGGAACAGGTGTTCTGACTCTGCCCATGTGGCAGTAAGGGAGAATTGGAGCAGCGTTGACCTGCACAGCCTCTTAAAACCTCAAACGTATGTGCAGGTCAACGGACACTACTATGAAAAGTTCCAGCTCCATCGCATGGTGCACATGTGCACACACATCTGCAATCCATATAGGGACCATCACTCAAAGAAAATGTTCATACATCTTTATTTTTTTATATAATATTCCAGAAACTTCTTTCAGGAGACGTGAAACTTTTTTTTTCCCCTAACTACAAAATGTTTATCCAGATATATTGCTATTCCATATAGGATTTGCTCTGTTTATATGAGGGAAAAATAGTCCAGTGGAACAAGTACTCCACAGGAGGAATGGTGTTTCAAATGAATATAAAAGTTTAAGAGAAAACTGTTCTTCTACTCAAAATTAAAGTCAACAACACCTGAATGAGTTTATAATAAATTATAGAACAGAACACCAAAATACTGAAAAGATCCTCCACTACAAGAAATATGCACATCACTGTTGGGCTAGAAGCTAGCTGTAGAAACTCCAGCCCACAATGTTTTTTTAAATGTACTTTTGTATGAGTATTTTGCAACCTCCCAAGAGACCCCATGTCTCTTTTATTTTGAAAAAAGTCTTATATGTACTTGAAGGTAGGGGTCAAAACTCACACTCCAGAATGGTACAAAGTAAAAGGAAGGAAGCCCTTTCAAAAATTTTAATTCTTGTTTCCAGTACAGTATAAAATATAACCTCTTCAGGTTAAGTCTAATCCTTAACATACATAAACTTATATTTTAGTGTAACAATATTTATTCAAACATTTATTTCATGAAGAAAACACATACAACCTCAACAACCTGAGTTACAGTCTTTCAGTCTGATATAAAACTGGCTTGCTTGCAGTGGGGAGGAATAGTTGGAAAATTACAGTGGGTACTTTGTTTATTGGGATATTTTATTTTTTTGCACACATTGACCTTTGATAAAAACAAGCAATGGTTAAAACCAATAAAGGAAATTTCCAATGGAACAAATATAGATTGGTGAAATTCAAAATGATCAATATCAGTCAATCAGAAGACAAGTGGATGGAAACAAAAACAAAATTTCTGAATTTATTTTCAAGCCAGTAGTCTAAGCTTAGTCTGAATTTATGGAAATCCCAGAGACTGTGCATAAGATAAAACTATGTGCTTTCTTGATATTAATATAGTACTTTTTGCCTGAAAGGACAAGGAAATAATCTGTCTGAATATACAATAGCATCAAACAATATATCCTGGATATCTGACATAAGATTTGACCATACACATTCTTCTGTTCATTTGTTGATTAAAACAGTTTTTCAAGGAATTATTATCCAAATAAGGCAGACTCGAAATCTCTGCTCATGTCCTAGCCATTCAACAGTCATATTAAGGTGAATTTTAGCATTTTTGTAGTAGCGTTAGTAGTAGAATTAAATAGTTAATCAGACGGGCAAATCTTCAACTTGTGTAAATTATAAATGTTGAGGAGATTCTCCAACCTGCCTGGTAAGTACGAGAGGTAAGTGTTATCCTCATTTTACTAGGAATGAATGGTCGTGACTTGACTTAGTCCAAGAATCTGTTTCAGAGATATAGGTGTAGTTTGATTACTATACTGGGGGCAGAGGAGGCAACTCCAGTTAGGCTAATGGGGCCACATGGAGGGAGAGGTAAATTCTGTGCCTGAGGCTTGCAGTCTGGGGGGTACTGCTCCCCCAAACTACACCCATGGTCAGAGACAAGATTAGAAAGCAGGAGTCCTTTGTTTTTAGTCATGTGCTTAAAATTACTAGATCAGGCGCCTCTCATGCTATTAGACTTTGTGGCCAGAGATCATACTTGCTGTTATTTAGCTGCATTATTTTCTACCATTGCGAACTGATCTGGGTGCTATGTTTTAAAACTATGCAATATTTGCTCACATACATATAACCTATAGACAACAACTACACCTAAGAATTAATTTTAATCAAAAAGACTTTCAGACAATGATTCAGACAGGAAACCAACTTTGCAGGCAATGTATTCAACATCTGAAACAAACTGCATCACAGCTGACAATAAGCATTTCACTGAGATCTAACTATTATGCATTTGAACAAACAGAACTAGCAGGCCCATCTGCAATAGTGGGCACCTGATGATATAGTAAGGTCTCCTCAAATCAAGGTAACTGCGTCCGTGTCTTTCATGATGAGTCCCAAAAATGAACCATGAGTGGCTATAGGAAGGTCTGTGAATAACCTGTCATTTTGGGGGGGAAAATCAATGACACTAGTGATCAGTTTACATTGTTTTAAGTTAGTTTATTCTTTAAAAGCTCTTTTCAAAATAAAACAGACAAAAATACTATTTTAAAAAATGAAAGCTGAAATTAAACTTTACGTTCATAGGCCCACCAAATCCATGAAGGGAATTCAAGGACCCCAAAGGCCAATTTTCTCTGAGTATAGAAGGTTTCATACTCCAAGTTATGTCAGTGCAGAACTTTTCATGAGCAATAATTGCCTCCAAAATATAAAATAAATATAATGTTCAAAAACCCCTTATTGTCAACAGATCAAAAAGCTACAGCAGTTGCTGTTTTGCTCTGCAACTGTAGAGGCAAATGCCAACCAGTAGAGGGAGCACGAGTCAACTATAAATCTTATTTCCCAGGGCTGTATGTTGCTGACAAATATAACCATGTTGCCAAAAATAAACAAGGGATAAAAATCAACCCTAACTTAATAAAACAGGACAAAACTGATCAGGAAAGAGGTGACCCATTTACTTATTCCAAAGAGATGACCTAATTAAAGCATTCCTAATTTTGAGAGTATCTGGAGGTTTGGTGCTGCACTCATTACACAAATGAACCTTTCATCTTGTGTTTTGAAGATGTGCATCACCTGGGCTACTAGAGAGATTGCCAAACTTCTTTTGTGCCTCTGATAGCTGCACAGCTCGCACTGGGACTGCTTACTTGAGCTGTGTAACCAGTTTATTTCAGTGGAGGAGGGATCATGGGCTGTCATATTGCTTTCTGAGCCTTCCTGGGAGAGGAAGCTCTGGACAGCTTCTGCTAACACAAGAACAAGGAACTGGGACCAGGACCTGAACATGGGATCCCTCTACCACGTTACAGATCCCTCCATGGCTTGGCCTATCCTTTGGCTGACCACGATATGTCCGCCATTTCTTGATACCTGAACTGACTTTTCTCGAAGCAGGGTTGATTAAAAAACCTCAGCCAGATTCTGCTCTGAGTTACAAACATATCCACTAATATTTACAATTACTTTCCAGGGAGTTTTCCAAAGCCTGACCTTTAGCTGCTGGGCAATTAGAACTGCATGTTAGTAAATTTTATTTCTCCATAGGCTTCCCCCATCCTTCTACATCCTCTCTGCATATGCCTTCCCCACCTCCATTCTGTATGTTTTGAGTCCCTCTGTTTGTGCACTCCTCCCTTGTAAAGTCAGCCTTTGGGGCAGGCACTCAGGGCAGCCTACTGAGGGCACCAAATATCTGCTCCCCCAGACTTCTCTTTCCTGTGACAATCTCTTACAGTAAGATTTCCTTTTCCCTGCTTCTCTCACTACTCCTTCCCCCAGGTCTCTTTCCACCCTGACCTTTTCAGCCTCCAGGCTGCACAGACAAGATGGGATTTTTTAGGGCTCCAGCTTCCTGCAGCTTCTCTGCTGCTCTCAGTGTGGTGCCTCCTGCTCTCAGAACAACCAAAAGGCGGTTGGAAGGGTCAGGGCTGGAGCTGCTAGAAGGACAGCTGAACAGAGGGAGAGCTGAGGCTGTGCTTAGAGTTGAGCAAAATTTTTGTACCAAAACTTTTTTCAGCCAAAAAAGAAAAAAAAGATGTAGATTTGGGCTGACCAAAGTATTTTGTGATTTTGCTGAATTATTTAGCTGGAGTTGGGAATTGGGGTTGGGGTTGGGAGTGGAGAATACTACAAAAATTCCAAATAAACCGTAAAACATTGTTTCGACATTGTTGAAATTAAAAGTTTGGAGATTATTTGAAATTACTTAATTTTGAACTTTCTTTAGATTTTTTTAAATTTAAAATGTAAACAAAAATACTCAAATTTAAAACATTTCATTTTGGGTCATATGAAGTATTTAATTCAACCCATTTTTTTAAACTTTTCAATTCACCAAAAAAATTTGAAAAAATTCATTTTCAGGTTGACCAGAAACAAAAGTGGTTTGATTTTATGGACCTGGCAGCAGGAAAAAAAAATCCACTCTTGACACAGCTCTAGCTACAGCACAAGACTAATTCTGCCATCTTTTTCTCTTTCCCTGGGATGGTGGCAGCTTCAGACAGCTATGTTTGCACTATGTTTGTGACAGCTATGGTTACATGATGTATCCTGTTGGACTTCAGTGGAGTTATATGAATGTAACTGGGAAAATGTGCTCCAACCAAATGCTATTTAACTCCTAATCCCTTCTTCTCTAAAGGCATTTCTCACATCTTCATCCTGCAAGGAAATTCTATCCCTCCAAAGCTCACATGGAGCTTTCTTTCCCCTATGGGGCATGCTACTGAATACATCTTTCCTTAACAGAACTTGGTCCTTCATTAACTGTGAGGGAATATGTTCTGCAGAGGGTCACAAACATTCAATACAATAGCCGGTGAGAAATTAAAAGTGAGCACAAGCTTGTCAGGGATATTATGTCATCAAATAAGCCTGTGGTTAACATTTAATATTCTCAATCTTTTCTCCTTATTCAGTTTCTTAATAACACAGTTATAATTTTGTATCAGTTATGTAAAATATTTTGGTGTACTTCAGTGCCAAACATAGTAGATTAACATAGAAACTACAATTTTTTTTTAAAAAAGTAAACATTAAAATGTAATTGTTACCAAGTTGGGGATGTATGGGCAGATTTTTAAGTAACCGTGCATGCAATTACTTTGACTGTAGGTGTGTCACATAATTAGACATGTAAATTAAGTAATTAGGTATGAAAATAATTGCACATTTTTCATGTTCACTTTTCTGAAAATCTGTCCTATATGTGAATTTCTCAAATACATTCACTGAAGTAATTCATACTGAACCAAAAATCATATAGCTCTTCGTTCACAGTATTGAAGACAACAAGACAGACATAAATTACATTTTGCAGTGTAGTTGTAGCCATGTTGGTCCCAGGACATAAGAGAGACAAGGTAGGTGAGATAATATCTTTTACTGGACTAACTTCTGTTGGTGGAAGGGACAAGCTGCAAGCTTAATAGAGCACCTCCTCAGGTCTGGAGAAGGTAACTAGAGTGTCTACCCAAAATACAAGGTGGGACAGATTGTTAAGCATAAGGGTTAGACACACTGGAACGTTATATTGATTGCTTCAGGAAAAATATCAACTGTGAAAAATCCTCAACAAACATTACATCCACCATAATCTCTTCACTGCTGAGAAGACAACTATACAGTCCCTGAAATCCAGCGATCAAACCAGCAGACAAAGGGGGCACTATCGTAGTCCTGAATTGTGATGGCTATCTTAATCAGGCCAAGAGACAACTCTCTGACCCTCCTACTATAAAGAACTCAAAGACCTTGAACCACAATTCACACATAAATTTAAAGATACAATCAAATCCCTTCCCAAACAACTCCAAGAAAAATTCTACAACCTCACCCCCACAAACCTACCCCAGTGACCGTCTACAGTCTTCCAAAAATGCATAAACAAGGAAACCCAGGTAGCCCCATCATATTTAGCCACAGTACTCTATCAGGGCTCATAGAAACCATCCTCAAACCACTCAACACACAAAGGGCCAATTTCCTCCAAGACACTACCAACTTCCTCCAGAAACTCTGCAACATTAACAACCTCCATAGAACACCATCCTTGCCACCACAGATGTCATCTCCCTGTACACCAACATTCATTACCATGACAGCACTCCTGCCTGTCCTCAACTACCAACATGATAATAAACAATGCTCAGAAATCCACCCCAAATGTATCCTCACTCACAACCACTTTACATTTAACAACAAATACTTTGTCCAAATCCTGGGAACAGCCATGGGTACTATGATGGCTTCCTAATACGCCAATCTCTTCGTAGACCATCTTGAGGAAGAATTTCGTACCACAAAACCAATGATATACCTTGGACACATCAATAATATTCTCCCTCTCTGGACAGATTACTTAAACTCCCTCTTAGACTTCCACCACTACTTCAATAACTGCCATCCATATATCCCCCTCTCTCCAGAATATTCCTGCACCAGCAGCAACTTTCTGGACACCACAATCAGCTTCAACCATGGAACTCTACAAATGACTATATATTAAAAAACAAAACAAAACATGGATCACTAGAGTTATTTCCACAGATGCAGCAACCATCCTAGACAAACCAAGAAATCTGTTATTTATAGGCAGGCACTCAGATATCACAGAATTTGCTCCCAAAAGAAAGTCTGGGATACATACCTAATCAGACTTAAAACTACCTTCACCGAGTAAGGACACTCCATCAGAATAGGAAATTGCATCATGGAATGGGCCACCCAAACACCTCCAAAAGAACCTGCTTCAATACAGAAAACAAACAAAAACAAACCACCACTGGCCACACACCCCTAGTTGTCACCCACCATCCCACAATGGAACCCAAGCAGAGTATAATCAAATAGTTACAATGCAAATTGATGGAGACTATGTACTGAAAAAAATCTTTCCTGAAACCCCTCTTTTGGCCTTCAAACAACCCCCAACCTCATCACCAGAAGGAAGCTCTCCACAAACAAGGACACAAACTCAAAGTGGCATCAAATCCTGCCAGAACAACAGATGCAAATCCCGCAGACATATCCCACCTGCTACAATGATCAATAGATCCCACAACACACATTTCAAGATCTATGGCTCCTACACATGCCTTCTCCCAACATGTGGTGTACCTCATCCAGTGCATCAAATGCCCCAACAACTATGTGGGTTAAACCAGATATGCTTGCAAAAGAATTCACACCAAAAAATGTTAGATAAAAGCACATTTGGGTGAACACTTTACACAGAGTGATCACTCCAAATCTGACTTCTTAGTCCTCATTCACAAAGGAAACCAGCACAACATCCTCAAAAGATGAGCCTGGGAACTTAAATTCATAACTGCTGGATACTAAAAACCATGGACTTAACAGAGACACTGGTATTATGGCACATTATAACAGTTTGTAACACACCCTACTGCCTGCTAACGCTTAATTGCCCACTTAATTTTAAGTGATCTTCTACAGCATGTATGTACTTCTCACACTTACAAATCTGTCCCACCATGTATTAGCTTAGAGACACTGGTTATCTTCTCCAGACGTGAGGAAGAGCACTGTGAAGCTTGAAAGACTGTCTCTTTGACCAATGGAAGTTGGTCCAGTAAAAGATATTACCTCATCTACCCTGTCTCTCTCATAAATAACAGTGATATTTAAAACAACAACAACAACAACAACGAGTCTGGTGGCACCTTAAATACTAACAGATTTATTTGGGCATAAGCTTTTATGGTAAAAAACCTCACTTCTTCAGATGCATGGAGTGAAAGTTCATGGAGTGGAATGATATTTTTAGTTACAAATTATAACTAGACTAGAGAACATTGAGATTTGCATTGTGCAAAACAACTAATCTTAGTCTGTTTCCATTTTTTCTTCCTTCCTTTATTTCTTTTCAAACCGTTTAGCCCTTAATCTATTTAAACAAAGCTAGGTCAAATCACCTATCTGAAGAACAGTTTGCCTAGAGAAGACAGAAAAAACAATGTTGTCTGACACTCTTCAAATACACTTCCTACCTTGTTGTTTTAGTGTCAGTTATTGACAGATCTAGTTGGGGAAATTTCTGGCCATATCAGCAACAACAACAATTCAGTCTTATGCAGCACCTTTTTCACATCAGAACACATTACAAACTGCATTATCATCAGCCTATTGATAGCAGAGGAGGATAGTTGTGTGTATGGGAGAGTAGAGGCGATTGTACATAAAATTGGTGTCCTTCAAAAGATGGGTCAAAGTAGAGGATGTAAAATTCCAAACACAAACAAGTCCAAAATGACATTTCATCAACAATTTTTCCTAAAATGCATTAAGTGAATAACACTTCCTTCCAAAATTGTTTGTAGTTCAAACTCCTTTTATCTCACTTTAGATGTAATGGCAAAGTGTGAAATTGAGGTAGTTTATCTACCCACTTTTGGATTGCCCCAGTCTTTTTCTTTCTTTAAAGAAATGTTTAATATCTGAGGTAAAATTCCCCCTATCAAACCAGTAGTAAATAACATCTACAAATAAATTATATGTCCCAGAATGAGGAGAATAGAAAAAAGGTATTAATTAGTGTGAGATATAAAAATGTACACTCACACTTCTGAAATCTAGGGCTGTTCATTTCACACTTGTGCAAAAGGCAAGCAAATGAAATTCTAACTGCCAGCTGGACAACATTCCAAACAGCCACCACATTAATTCACTCACCTCAATCAGATTCCACTTGCAACCTGCACAGCTTGCTACCAGGAAGCTTAGCAATACATTCTAAGTCTAAATACCAAACAACGTAGAAAATACGTTGACATATTATTGTACAGGGTGAAATGCTCTTGTTCATGTACAGTAGCAAGCAAGGGATTGTCCACCTGCTTTTGTTGTTTCTATTACTGAATTTGTAGAAGACTGGAGCTGTTCCTCTAAAATATATTTTCAGGGTGAAAACTCAATTTTTTTTAAACAGAGCTTCAATGGAAAAATTCTCTGTTAGTAAAGTCTAGGGCTCGTTGTTTGTTTACAACTAAGGCAGCATATGTTAATTGTTTATAAACTTCTGATAACCGGGTAATATGACTGTACTGGATTTTTAGTAGATTTAGGGTATGTCTACACTACAAACTTAAGTCGATCTATGTTAGGTCAGCTTACAGCCACCTCAGTAATTAATGCAGTGGCTGATGTCCACACGGCCCTTCTTCTGTTGGTGGTGCGTATCCTTACCAGAAGCACTTTCACCAACTGAAAAAGGGCAGTGATGGGGGCTGAGAGCCAGGGCTTTCAGTTCTGCACAGCTCCCCTTCAGGAACCCAGCTGTCCTCTGGGCTCTCAGCTCCCCACTGGGAGCAGGGGGCAATGGCCCAGGATTCTCTCCTCCCTGCTGGGTCCAGGGGGCAGTGGCCCAGGCTTCTCTCCTCTCTGAGTGAGGAGCTGGGTGCGGGAAGCCTGGACAGTGGCCCAGCTGGGAGCAGGGAGCCTGGGGCAGTTGGAAGCAGCCTGGCTGGGAGCAGGGAGCCCAGACATGGCAGGGGTCTAGCTGGAGTCCACTATTGGCCCAGGCTCTCTTTTCTTTTCCACTGTATGGAGCCATGAAATTGAGAAGAATGACAGCCAACAGCCTGTGTAAGTCATGCAGTGTCTAGACCGACAGTGCATCACCCTAACTACACTAACATAAGCCCTACGCCTCTCGTGGAGGTGGAGTTATGTCAGTGTAGCAGCGCACTTACGTCGGTGAGAGCAAGCCTGTAGCGTGTACACTGATGTAACTCTGTAGTGTAGATCAGACCTTACTGTGCATTTGATTATGCTATGGAAGAGACTGAAAATGCAAGCAACTATATAAGATCTGTTTACTATGTTTCTTATAGAAAAAGATGTGTGAAAGCAAAAACTGAAAGCTATTAGTAAATAATGAAAGTCCTCTCAGAAAAATTATAGTGATACAGGTTGTGTTTATTTTTTTCCATTCACAAAGAACAACCATATTATTTCAATGTTTACATTATTTTTAGTTTAGATTAACAATAAGTAAGAGGAAAGTTTACTTTTGTTCTTTGTGAGCACAGTGTGCAGTGTATCTCCTCTGTAACAGGCTGCAGCAAATCTGACAACAAAATGTCCACTGTCTGAGTGCAGGTTTTCTTATTAAATTAAAAAGGCAGTACACAATAAACAAAGATTTCACACTTACATGGTTTCATACACCACAGATTGTTTTGCTTTGAAATACAAGGAAACTGCTGCACTCCGAATCTGTGTTGCTAATATAATAGCTGTAATCTAGATTTCCTTAATTGTTTTCCCTATGCTGTTTTTTTCCTGATGGGGGTTCAGTTGGAAAAACATTCAGAAGCCCTGCTGCTTTTCCAAGCCCTTTTGGCCTCCTGAATTTGAAGATCTGAGCTAGAAAACTCAAGAGAACAGGCTGTCTCTAGGTTTTGGGCTTTTTTGGTTTCTGGCTGGGCTGAACACACCACAAAGATAGCCTTCCTTTCAGTATTTTGCTCTTTTCATCTCAGCTTCAGACAGAGCCAGAAGTGCAGAAGTGGTCCAAAATGAATAAAACAATTTTTAGAACATCGATAATATTTTTGGTTTTGTGTTTTGAGCAAAGTTTCAGATAAATGCATATTTTATGTAAACTGGTTCTATCCATGCCACATTTTATCAATTAACTTCTAGTTTGAAAAGACTAGTTTGATGGGGATTCCACCTTTAGAGTTGGTAAAATATTCACTCTACCTGATTAGGTTTCCAGCTTGACTAATCTTTTTAGGGCCATTGCAGATAAAGTTGATAAAGGTACAGAAGCTCACACAGCACAATTTCTGTAGATTTCAGCTAAGTCTTAGATAAAATTCTATACAACAAGCTTCTGCTTCAACAAAAACAGTTGATTTTCAAACAATAGGATAATAAGTCACTATTTAAAACATAAAACAAAGACTGCTTGAATAAGAACTTTGTTTCAATCTTGAAAAACTTTACTGTTGGGTCAGATACTACACCTTGATTTATTATGGGTTCCTCAAGATTTCCTATTGATTTGACCCTTCCTCTCATATCCCACAAATGAGATATTTTCAGTGCCCCGTCTGCTTCTATTAATTCACTTCATAGCAACTTTTTGTGTTCTTTTGAGGCCACATCGAGTCTTCCCTATTCTAGATTGTTTATTATATGGAACGACAGTAGTATTTTGGCTGTAATGAGCTTTCTATAATAAATCTAATTCAATCCCAACTTTCCTTAAATTCCTGAACCCAAATTCAAACTGCACTACTTGTAGATCCTTGCCTTAAGAGATATTTTATTAGGGAAGCATATTTGAAGTGAACAGGATTAGAATTTTTACAGGATATAAACTTTACAAAAGTCTAACTCTTTTGGAACAGCATATTTCAGGCTAGAAACTCCAAGCTTGTTCTATTCATCAGCCATCCATGAGCCCTAATACTTTTCAGTATTTTTGGACGCTCTCATGCTTAATTTTGGAGGCTGGAGCCATTTGCTATGGACTTTTGAACCTCTCAGTAGTCAGAACTGTTTTTTGGACTTTCAATGATACCTACAGTGTTAAGCTTACTTTAATGGCTAACTAGCCAAGAGCCTAGTTCTGCAGTCCTTTCACATTCAAAACTTCTGTTGAAAGCAATGGGCCTTAAGTACATAATATAGTTTGAAATGTCTTCACCTTAAAAGGAGCATACACAAGGGGACACTATTTCGGGGCAGCTTTATTTTTGTGAGGATTAGGTGGAAGAAGGGTACCCTAACTTTGCATTTCCAAACATTTCTGTGTTTTAGGGGTTCCAGAGTGTAATCTGAGCTTTAAATTTTCTGACTTTCAGGAAATTTAAAGTTTGTGTTTCTTGAAAGCTTCCATGTTCTATTAAGCTTTTTGTTTTAAGTTATTGCTAGAGATTGAAAACCTTAACACCAGTTTAATGACCTTTTTTTGATCTGGGAACAGTGTTGCCAGTGTTTGTGAATCTTAAAATGTTTGGCACTTTCTTCAGACCCCGAGCTCCTGGACTGAGTGAAACTGGGAACTGCAGGTTTCATTTGTTTTAAAGTAAGTTACCTCTTGGTTGCAGAGCAGAGTTTGTAAATGCAAACAAGTTTATGATAAAGGCTCAAAAACCAGAAAGTAACTAGAACCCCACCCCCATTTTTTCTGTAATCTCAGGATTTTGAAGTCAATCCCACAATGTTTTGAGACCAAACTCATGATTTTTGAACATTTGAGGGTAGAAGTACCATACGTTTTAATGCAGCTTTGAAGCCTTAAAAAACAGAACAAAACAAATAAAAACATTAGCATTATAATTCAATGTTATTCTTTAAGTGATATAATTGAGGTGCATATTTATTCACACTCAGTGACTTCCATATGAAATCTGTTCAGTGTACAAGTTAAAACGATGTTTTTTCCATCAGACTGAAAATTCCAGCTGTTGTGTGAAAATAGCGTTCTTTCTGCCTCACCAGTAATAAAGATTCTGCAATAGTATATCAGCTGACAATTTTGTTAATGATGTGCAAAACAGAATAGAAGCCTGCTCACTCTCCCAAAGCTCTATCAGCTCTGTAGTGCTAACAATAGCAAAAACAGGTTTTTGGTCAGTAAAGTAAGGAGCTATAACTCCAAAATATGCAGGGAGTAGATCTGTTGAATAAAAATGTGTGTTTTAACATAGTAATTTTGCTGACCATTAGCCTGCCTTAAGCTCTCAACACTCAGAAGATTGTACATTCCCTCCTTAAACAGCTGGTTCTCTCTGTTCTGAGAGGTTGGTGGGAATCCCAAGATAACAGGACTGGTATCACTGCACACTTGAGTTAGCACTACAGTAATTCTGATTTTCCTCCCACTCCACTCCCAGCATTATGAGATTGAATCTTTTCTCTGTTGAAAAGAAAGGGGATACATTTTAAAGATACAACCACAAAAAGTGTAAGTACAAAGACAAGATATTTGCTATTCAGTATATTTTTAATGGGAATCTTCAAGTCAGATATACTGGGCTGAGTCCTGATACTGATGTCAAGTTTACTGGTGTACAATGAGGCAGGGGAAAGGGCATAGGCATAGATTTTTCTCCCCTTTAAGCCGCTAGGCAAGATACTTCCATCATGCACAGAAGTACAAATGGTGAGAGGCATGCTAGGGTGCAAGCCACATAGCAACAGCAAATAGCCTAAGTCTATTGGGCTCCAAACTGACCTCTAAACCCGCTAGTGTGCATGTTTCTATCAAGCAGGAGCAGGATCCACATGTAAACTGCAGCCTGCCCTGAGTTATCCTGCTACACTCAACAAAATATCTCATGCCATAAGCACAGGCAGCTACCCACAGATAACTGCTAGATTGGCCTTTATCTCTACTGCCTCAGATAATGTAGTTCTAGAATGTACTTCTGAATTAATTTAAATGTGTTCATGAACAAGTCAGCCATCATTTTCTGTCATGTACTGCACAAACGGCTTGGAATTCTGAGTCTTTCCTTAAATCTCCTCCTCATTCCTTCTAACAAAAACTTCTTGACAGTTTGAACATGAAAAAGCATCTTTGAGTGTGTGGGGGCGGGGGAGAGGGGGCAAAGTCTTAACATGAGCAGTAATGATTATTGGCATTTCAGCTTTCAGCCAGAATTATTGGCTTTAATGAGTGAAATGAAGTCATTTTCAGTGCTAACTTCAAGTATGGAATGTCCCTTGAAATTTGTGTGTTCCCGCCGTAAAAATGTTGAAGACTCTAACAGAGTTACATATAAAAGTGAACTGTCTCGTTACGTTTGTTTTAAAAACCCTGAGAGAATAAAGCATCCATTGGACTATAAATTCTTGATTAACAGGGGTATGAAGAAAGACAAATCAAGCTAAACAATCATCATTACACTTCTGAGGCCAGACTGTCACAGCTCTCACACAGCTGTACAGGGGAGTAAAGCTCCACTTCCTCCATTCCTGAAATTATGACAGCAGCCCTGCGGAAGAGAGCTGGGGTTATTTGCTACTCCACACTGTGAGCAAGTGGGTAGGTGGAGGCAGAGGGGGACAGGAGTGGAAGCAACCCAAAGTAGTTGGCTGTGCACCTGTGGCAGGGGGATGGAGAAGCAAGATGTAAAGTAACTTATTCCCTCCCCAGAGCAAAGGAGGAATTAGAAGTCTGAGTCACGATTTGTTCCCTGGCCTGCTTCTGGAACACACCACCCCATACTCAGGCAGATTGCAAGATTACAATCTGACCCGTAGTAATAACTAATTTAACAGAAAAAAAAAGCACAAACATTGGCTGTCTGCAACTATATGCTCAGATGTCTGACTCGGTATCTGAATCAAGAATAATGAACTCAGCAGCTGGAGAAACACATACACAAATACTACAAACGTGAAGGCAATATCCATGTGACAAGTTGCGTTTATCATGTACCTACAACTGCTTAACCTACCCTCTGCCCATTAAGCCATCTCCACCACTGGGACTAACTCTGAGCAGCTTGAAGTAATTAAAAAACCCAAATTACCATTTAAATGTTTCCTTTCCCCCTCAGCTTTGGAACTTTCCCACCAAATGTGGAAACCACACAGAAACTCAAGAGCAGCAATATTCACTGCTACACTTGATTCAAGATGGAATACCTCACAACCTATCAACCTTTTGATGAGGCACAATACTGCCTTCCAGTTCTGGTAGGCCTTGAAACACCAGACTTTAAAATCATGCCATTATTAAGCATGGAAAAGGAATTCTGGGGTCATGTTAGAAAATTTTAAAATTGTGTTAGTTATGATTTTCCTCTCCTTAAAGGGCCTGTACAGTTGAACTCACAATACTAAAGTAACTTGATTTTAAAGGAACAATATTTTAAATTACAGTACTAATTCTTTTAGAAAGACACCACCTCTGACATTTCTAAAATAGATTTCCTGTAAAATGGTTCATAAAAGGAATGCCAGGTAGAATGGGGTGGTATAAAAGCATCAGCTTGGGATGGCCACCTTACTCACAAGTGGTGAAGCCACGCATAAGTTATTCAAGCAATCCCAAATGAGTTCCAATAAAATCTTTGTGGCCTAATGTCGTTAGCCACAAAATGAGCTCCTGTGTACATGGGTGCATCTGAGATTTTATTGTTATCCCTTTTATTTTGAAGCAAGTTTCTTTGGTGGGTTTACTAATAAATCACAGAAATCTGTTGCAGAGAGCGTGACTAGCTTTATACAGTTATTTACTCTCATAAAACTAGATATCCATAGAATTCCATTTGGGCACTTGCCAAACCTATCTGGATAATCAGATGGAGTCTGAGATGACATGGAGTAGGGAGCAGTTGCATTTCTGTTATGAATCTACAGTAACTGGTTTTTTTTTTTCACTGCAAGCCTAGCTTGAGGACTACTTGCTCTGTGGCATTTATGTTCTCATTTCTGGCAGGATTAGAGAGTGTGGCCCAATTCTGTGCTTGCACTACAGCATGGTCATATAAGTGGTGTAAATGGCCTTAGTTGGCTCACCCTTCATGGTATAGTCACTAGTCAGCAGTATAGCCAGCGTAGTGTTCCTTGTGCCACCCTATCAGTGGTGTCCTGGTGTTAGGTCAGGACATTGCAGGGGACTTCTTCCCCCACACTGGTCACCTCTTTGGCCCTTTCTGGGTCTTCCACCACAGCTCAGTCCTCTGGCCAGATCAACTCCTAAATTCAGTCATTTTCTAGGGTAATGCAAATCCAACTGTAAATCCATATCAATAGCCAAACAAATAATTCTTCTTCTCCTCTTGGGCTACCCTGAAGTCCTTTGCTCTTCACCCCTGCTCCCAGTGTAACATTATGTGTGACATTGCACCCCAAAAGGCTTCAGGGAAATATGCTTATGAATGTATATATGATATAACTGGAATATGTTTTATGCTACATATGCCATGTAACATATCTATGTATAGGTTATGATCTACTGAATATATTCATCCTATTTGTATGCATGTGTCATTGTATTCGAAGTTATGAATATTGGCTGTGTACTTGCTTGATTTCTAAGTAGCCTTAGTAAAGCATTTGGTCAGCTTCTTGAGAAAGGAATGTGCAAATTAAGTGCCCAATCAAGAAACACTTAAAGGACAATGAATCTTGGAAGGCTCCAAGCCACATAAGATGTCTACCTGAGGACGTTCAGGGTAGCATGTAAATAATGGCTGCTGCCTGTAAAAACTGAGTCATGCATGGACATGTGGCTTGCCCTTGTGACTCCAAAACTCCATCTTGGAGCTGGACTTTGCATAGAAGGAAGGAGGGGGGTCTCAACCCACAAGAAAAAGTCTATTTAAACCCCTGGGAGACCCCTCCATTTTGTTTTCAGCTGGCTCAAGAGATAGCCTCTCCACCTTCAAGAATACCTGAGAGAAATTGGAACAAAGGACTGTAATTATAGGGGGTGTGAGTGATTGCTGAACCCAGACTAGAAGGGGACTAGTCTGTAAAAGGAAGCTTACTGGAATACCTCTGAGGGTGAGGTTTTATCTGTATTCAGTTTTATTACTGTATTAGGCTTCAATTTGCATGTTTTATTTTATTTTACTTGGTAATTCACTTTGTTCTGTCTGTTATTACTTGGAACCACTTAAATCCTACTTTCTGTATTTAATAAAATCTCTTTTATTTGTTAATTAACTCAGAGTATGTATTAATACCTGGGGGGGGTAAACAGCTGTGCATATCTCTCGATCAGTATTATAGAGGGTGAACAATTTACGAGTTTACCCTGTATAAGCATTATACAGGGTAAAACAGATTTATTTGGGTTTTGCACCCCTTTGGGAGTTTGGCATCTGAGTGTTAAAGACAGGAACACTTCTCAAGTTGCTTTCAGTTAAGTCTCCAGCTTCGGGGCATGTGGTTCAGATCCTGGGTCTGTGTTGGAGAAGACTAGTGTGTCTGGCTCAACAAGACAGGGTGCTGAAGTCCCAAGCTGGCAGGGAAAGCAGGGGCCGAAGTAGTCTTGGCACATCAGTTGGCAGCCCCCAGGGCGTTTCTGTGATCCTACCTGTCACACCCAGGCACTGCAGAGTTCTTCTATGCTGATGCTTCCCAGCTGATTTTCCCCACTCCTTCTCTCCCCAGGGACTCTGTCAGTTTCCCTCAGCAACCTCCCTACTTCTCACAAGCCTTAACTGAGAGACCCCACACAGGAGCCTGATCTTCCTATATAGTTCTCTCCAGCCCAGCTTCAGCAGGGCTCTTCCCAGCAACCACAGAATCTCCCTTTACTCGTCTCTTCTGAGTCTTCTCACTGATACCCTTTCACAGTTGGACCACTAACTGTCATCAAGTCACTGGATTAGGCTCATTTGGTGTTAACTGCTACTTACAGGCAAGGCTGAGATGAGCTCTCTTTACAAGCCAGACAGCCTTTGATACTCTGCTGTTGGCATATGAGCTATTGCTCTTAAACCAGGCTGCCACTAACAGCTGACATAATTTAGATTAGCCTTTCGGTTGCTCTAATTTATATAAGGGATTAGCCCAGTACACAGTCAGCCCTGGATTGGACGAGTGCAAAGATGAGGCCTTTTAATGATCCCTCCTTGGTTGTAATCAAGGATTTAGCCCAGTAAATATTAGGAAGATATTTTGCTTCACCCTGTCCACTTCAAATCCAACTCCCACAGGAGTGAATAATGTGAATGTTGCCTCCTAAAATGCACTGGTTAAAGTGACTGAAACAGGAGGGGGCATTCTTACTGCACCAGTTAAAGAAGAGGGAGAGGTGTGGTGGAGCACTGCTTTCCCAGGCAGAAAAAAGAGGAGAGCTGCTTTTCAGTACAGGAGTGGACGTTGTGCTGTGCCTTGTTTTAACATCTGCAGCTATAATTTCTTTTGGGTAAATGGCCTAACTCAGCTAGTCGACACATCTCTTGTTATAGGACCACATTCTACAGTCCTTACTCAGGCAATACTCCCTTTGATATCAATTGACAATGGGAATTTCTGAAACTAAAAGATTTGGCCTATTTTGGAGGAAAATAGGCTGTCTTTCTGTTTGCAACAAACTCCTTAGCATCATAAAAGCTTGGGGTTGGAAGAGACCTCAGGAGGTCATCTAGTCCAACCTGCTGCTCAAAGCAGGACCAACCCCAACTAAATAGTTCCAGCCAGGGCTTTGTCAAGATGGGCCTTAAAAACCTCTAAGGATGGAGATTCCACCATCTCCCTAAGTAACCCATTCCAGTGTTTCACCACCCTCCTAGTGAAATAGTTTTTCCTAATATCCAACCTAAACCTCCCCCACAGCAACTTGAGACCATTGCTCCTTGTTCTGTCATCTGCCACCACTAAGAACAGCCTAGCTCCAGCCTCTCTGGAACCCCCTTTCAGGTAGTTGAAAGCAGCTATCAAATCCCACCTCATTATTCTCTTCTGCAGACTAAATGAACAGTCTAGATCCAGCCTCTCTGGAACCCCCTTTCAGGTAGTTGAAGGCATAGGTGCCGACTCCGTGGATATTCCGGGGCTGGAGCACCCATGAGGAAAAAATAGTGCACCCACTGGCAGCCAAGCTCCCCTTCACCCTGCTCCACATCCTCATCCTTCGCCTCCCTCCCCAGCATGCCGTGTCCCTGCTCCTCCATCTACCTTCCAGTGCTTCCTGCCAGGCCACCGCCAAACAGCTGTTTGGCAGTGTAGCAAGCTCTGGGAGGGTGAGGGAGGGGCGGGATGTGGTGCATTCAGGGAAGGAGGCAGGGAAAAGGTGGGGTCGCAGTGGGGATTTGGGGAAGGAGTTGGACTAGGGGCACGGAGGGGATAGAGTTGCGGCAGGGACTTTGGGGAAGGGGTTTGAATGGGGGCGGGGCAGGGCCAGGAGTAGAGGGGGGTCGAGCACCCACCAGCAGGAGCGGAAGTTGGCACCTATGGTTGAAGGCTGCTATCAAATCCCCCCTCACGCTTCTCTTCTGGAGACTAAATAAGCCCAGTTCCTTCAGTCTTTCCTCATATGTCATGTGCCCCATCCCCCTAATCATTTTTGTTGCCCTCCGCTGGATTCTCTCCAATTTGTCCACATCCTTTCTGTAGTGGGGGGTTCAAAACTGATGCAATAATCCAGATGTAGCCTCACCAGTGCTGAATAGAGAGGAATAATCACTTCCCTCAATCTGTTGGCAATGCTCCTACTAATGCAGACCAATATGCCTTTAGCCTTCTTGACAAAAAAGGCACATTGTTGACTAATATCCAGCTTCTTGTCCACTGTAATCCTCAGGTCCTTTTCTGCCAATCTGCCGCTTAGACAATCAGTCCCCAGCCTGTAGCAGTGCATGGGATTCTTCCATCTTAAGTGCAGGAGTCTGCAATTGTTCTTGTTGAACCTCATCAGATTTCTTTTGGCCCAATCCTCCAATTTGCCTTGGTTACTCTGGACACTATCCCTACCCTCCAGCGTATCTACCTCTCCCCCCAACTTGGTGTCATCTGCAAATTTGGTGAGGGTGCAATCCATCCCATCATCCAGATCATTAATAAAGATGTTGAACAAAACCGGCCCCAGGACCAGTCCCAGGGCACTCCACTTGATACCAGCTACCAACTAGACACTGAGCCATTGATCACTACCCACTGAGCCCAATGATCTAGCCATCTTTCTATCCATCTTATAGTCCATTCATGCAATCCATACTTCTTTAAATTGCTGACAAGAATACTGTGGGAGACCATATCAAATTCTTTGCTAAAGTCAAGGTATATCACATCCATTGCTTTCTCCATATCCACAGAGCCAGTTATATTATTATAGACGGCAATCAAGTTGGTCAAGCATGACTTGCCCTTTGTGAATCCATGTTGACTGTTCCTGATCACCTTCCTGAAGTCCCCCATGAGAACCAGAGCCTGTGATCTGGAAACTTCTGTTAGTTGTATGAAGAAAGTCTTGTCTACCTCATCCTCCTGGTCTGGTGGTCTGCAGCAGATGCCCATCATGCCATCACCTTTGTTGCTCTCGCCTCTAAAAACTTAACCCAAAGACTCTCAACAGGCTTTTCTCCAGTTTCATACTGGAACTCTGAGCAACCATACTGCTCTCTTACATACAGTGCAACTCCTCCACCTTTTCTCCCCTTCCTGAACAGTTTATACCCATCCATGACAGTGCTCCAGTCAAGTGAGTTACCTCACCAAGTCTCTGTTATTCCAATCACATCATAGTTCCTTGACTGTGCCAGGGCTTCCAATTTTTCCTGCTTCTTTCCCAGGCATCTTGAGTTCATGTACAGGCACCTAAGATAACTAGTCGATTGCTCTACTTTCTCAATATGAATCAAGAGGCCTCTCCTGTTGCACCCTCCTCCTAGTGTTTCTTCCCAGTATCGCATTTCTCCACTTACCTCAGGGCTTAGGTCTCCATCCTCCAGCCAACCTAGTTTAAAGCCCTCCTCACTAGGTTAGCAAGCCTGCCTGCAAAGATGGTCTTCCCTCTCTTCGTTAGGTGGATCCCATTTCTTCCTAGCAATCCTTCTTCCTGGAACAATGTCCTACGGTTGAAGAATCCAAAGCCCTCCCTCTAACATCCCCTGAGCAACCACACATTTACTTCCTCAATTTGATGGTTCCTATCTTGGCCTTTTCCTTCAACAGGGAGGATGGACGAAAACACGACTTACACCTCAAACTCCTTTAACCTTCTTCCCAGAGCCAAATAGTCTGCAATGACCCGCTCAAGGTCAGTCTTGGCAGTATTATTGGTGCCCACATGAAGAAGTAGGAAGGGGTAGCAGTCCGAGGGCTTGATCAGTCTTGGCAGACACTCCATCACATCCTGAAAATTCTAGCTCCAAGCAAGCAGCACACTTCTCAAGTTTTCCAGTCTGTATGGCAGATGGATGACTCTGTCCCCCATATGAGGGAATCCCCAACCACCACCACTCCTACTCTTGGGAGTGGTGGTCTTGGAACCCCCATCCCTAGGACAATGCATCCTATGCCTTCCAGTCTGTGGGGTCTCC
Source organism: Chelonoidis abingdonii (assembly GCF_003597395.2). Classification (NCBI taxonomy): domain Eukaryota; kingdom Metazoa; phylum Chordata; order Testudines; family Testudinidae; genus Chelonoidis; species Chelonoidis abingdonii. The sequence goes on along the minus strand of NC_133770.1, from coordinate 261,624,005 downwards.
TTCTGATCCCTTCCCTCAGATTACTCTTCCAAATCATTCTCTATTGTAGTACCTGTGCAGAGAGCCTGAAAACAGATTCTTACCTCTAGCTGCATTGGGGGTACATGGGTTCTCCTCTTTCTTCTTCGGGAGATCTTGTTACAGGGCCACATTCTACAGTTCTTACTCAGGCAAAACTTCCTTTGATGTCAATTGACAATAGGCATTTTGGGTAAGAACTACAAGATTTGGCCTATTTTGGAGGAAAATAGGCTGTCTTTCAGTTTGCAACAACAGACTCCTTCCAAGCAGTGAACCAAATTCTTCTCTTGTTTTCACACTGTTAGTTCAGAGTTAGTATCATAGAATATCAGGACTGGAAGGGACCCCAGGAGCTCATCTAGTCCAACCACCTGCTCAAAGCAGGAACAATTCCCAACTAAATCATCCCAGCCAGGGCTTTGTCAAGTCTGACCTTTAAAACCTCTAAGGAAGGAGATTCCACCACCTCCCTAGGTAACCCATTCCAGTGCTTCACCACCCTCATAGTGAAAAAGTTTTTCCTAATATCCAACCTAAACCTCCCCCACTGCAACATGAGACCATTACTCCTTGTTCTGTCATCTGATACCACTGAGAACAGTCTAGATCCATCCTCTTTGGAACCCCCTTTCAGGTAATTGAAAGCAGCTATCAAATCTCCCCTCACTCTTCTCTTCTGCAGACTAAACAATCTCAGTTCCCTCAGCCTCTCCTCAGTATCATTGGGTTCCCTCTGGATTATACCACCGTAACAAAGAAAAATGTAATCCTATGACTCAGTTTTTGCGGGACTTGTTTTGTTACTATTTTAGCAAAGATGTTTGGGAGTTCATGCAAGTTCATCAATTGGTAGGCTTTTACTTTAAAAGGAGTTTAGCACTGGAAAGGAATCAGAAACCACTTAGGAGGTTTTACTATGGACCACAAATATTATGGAGGCACAAGTTTTGCCAAGTGTTTAAATTGGGACCAGCTTCTTCAAAACCTTAATCATGTGAGTAGTTTCATCTACTTCAACTGGACTCACATTAGTAAGGATTGTCCATGTGACTGGGTCTTTGCAGGATCTGGCCTTTCTTGGCAAAGCTAATCATGGCTCTACTGTATGTTGTTAACCTGCAGGTTTTTTTAAAAAGGATCCCATCAGTAAAGTGGAAACAGATTTTTTTTGACTAAGTACTTTCAGTTAAATCTAAAAATGCTGCCTTTGTCAAAGGTTAAACTGTTCCCTTCACTGCTCTTATAAGCATTTTAAACAATCTACATTAAAAGCTATAAATATAAAATACAAGGAATGAGGGTACAATCTAAGCAAAAGAAAACTTAAAACAAGAGGGAGGTTTTCTGTCCTTATTCTAATGCATAAAAGGTCCAGCCAGCTGCTTGCATTTAACTAATAAAAAAGTATTGTTTCACACTAAAAACACAATTTGATTTGTGGATTAAAACCATTAAAAAGGGCTCTTACCGCTGTGAGCACTCACATACACAGGCAAAACCAAGGGGAATACTCAGGTTATTAAATGCTCATCAGTGCACATAAAACTGCAGAACTGGACCTATGTATTTAAAAGAATTAGGGTTGCCAGGTGCCTGGTTTTCGACTAGAATGCCTGGTCAAAAAGGGACCATGGCGGCTCTGGTCAGCACAGCTGATTGGGCTGCAAAAAGGCCGGTTGGCCACAGTGGCTGGCTCTGTGCGGCTCCCGGAAGCGGCTGGCATGTCCCTCCAGTTCCTAGGCACAGGGGCGGCCAGGGGGGCTCTGTGTGCTGCCTCTGCCCACAGCGCAGGCGCTGCCCTGAGCATCAGTTCCGCACTTCCATTGGTCAGGAACCAGCAGCGTACAGAGCCCCTGGCCATACCTCTGTCTAGGAGCCAGAGGAACATGCTGGCCGCTTCCAGGAGCTATCTGAGGTAAGCACCGACCAGTGCCTGCACCCCCATCTCTGCTCCAGCCCTGGGCCCCCTCCCACATCCAAACAACCTCCCAGAGCCCACACCCTCTCCCGCACCCCAACCCCCCCTGAACATTTTGTTCATTTTAAGAACACTTTCACTGCAGATTTGCAAAGAAGGTACCAATGTGAGATTACTAAAGATAGCTACAGCACTCAACCCAAGTTTAACAATCTGAAGTGTCTTCCAAAATCTGAGGGACAAGGTGTAGAGCATGCTTTCAGAAGTCTTAAAAGAACAACACTCTGATGCGGAAACTACAGAACCTGAATCACAAAAAAAGAAAACCTTCTCTAGTGGCATCTGACTCAGATGAGGGAAATTAACATGCATCGGTCCGCACAGCTTTGGATCATTATCAAGCAGAACCTGTCATCAGCATGGACACGTCCTCTGGAATGGTGGCTGAAGCATGAAGGGACAGTATGAAGTATGTATCTTTAGCACAACTGGCATGTAAATATTTTGTGACATTAGCTATAACAGTATCATGCAAATACCTATTCTCACTTTCAGGTGATGTAAACAAGCAGGCAGCTTATGCAAATGTAAACAAACTTGTCGGTCTGAGCAATTGGCTGAACAATATGTAAGACTGAGTGGATTTGTAGGTGCTAAAGTTTTACATTGTTTTATTTTTGAATTCAGTTTTTTTTGTATGTAATTCTACAGTTGTAAATTCAACTTTCATGATAAAGAAATTGCACTACAGTACTTGTGTCAGGGTTCCTTCCCCACTCTGAACTCTGGGGTATAGATGTGGGGACCCGCATGAAAGACCCCCTAAGCTTATTTTTACCAGTTTAGGTTAAAAACTTTTCCAAGGCACAAATTCCACCTTGTCCTTGACCAGTATGCTGCCACCATCAAGTGATTTAGACAAAGAATCAGGGAAAATTCACAAGCTGAAACAAAAGATACTCTAATGCATTTTCTTGCTATTACTTACTATTTCTGTAATATTAAATGTATCATTTCAGTGGGAATTGGATTACTTGCTTGGTCTCTCCCTTTGTCTCCGGAGAGAGAGAACACTCACACAGCACAAAATAAAGTCTCCCCCCTCAGATTTGAAAGTACCTTCTTTCCCCATTGGTTCTTCTTGTCAGGTGCCAACCAGGTTATCTGAGCTTCTTAACCCTTTACAGGTAAAGAGGGATTTTATGCTACCCTTAGCTGTATGTTTATGACAACTTGTATTAGATTAATTGAAAAAGATCATTTCTTTTGTTTACAGTGCAAATATTTGTAATAAAAAATAAATATAAAGTGAGCACTGTACAATTTGTATTCTGTGTTGTAATTAGGGCTGTTGAGCTATAAAAAAATTATCATAATTATCATGCAATTAAAAAAATTAATCACAATTAATCACACTGTTAACCAATAATAGAATACAATTTATTTAAATATTTTGGATGTTTTCTACATTTTCAAATATATTAATTTCAATTACAACACAGAATACAAAGTGTACAATGTTCACTTTATATTTATTTTTGATTACAAGTATTTGCACTGTAAAGAAAGAAATAGTATTTTTCAATTAACCTAATACAAGTACTGTAGTGCAATCTCTTTATCATGAAAGTTGAACTTACAAATGTAGAATTATGTGCAAAAAACCCTGCATTATATCCTGTAAATGTAAACAAAACTTGTTTGTCTTAGCAATTGGCTGAACAAGAAGTAGGACTGGGTGGACTTGTAGGCTCTGAATTTGTACATTGTTTTGTTTTTGAATGCAGTTATGTAACAAAGAAAATCCACATTTGTAAATTGCACTTGCATGACAAAGAAATTGCACTACAGTACTTGCATCAGATGAAATGAAAAATATTATTTCTTTTGTTAATCATTTTATAGTGCAAATATTTGTAATAAAAAATAATACACTGATTTCAATTACATCACAGAATACAATACATATGAAAATGTAGAAAAACATCCAAAATATTTAATAAATTTCATAGAATATCAGGGTTAGAAGGGACCTCAAGAGGTCATTTAGTCCAACCCTTTGCTTAAAGGAGGACCAATCCCAAGACAGATTTTTGCCCCAGGTTCCTAAGTAGCCCCCTTAAGGATTGAACTTACAACCTGGAGTTTAGCAAGCCAATGCACAAACAACTGAGCTATCCCTCTTATTCTAATGTTTAGCAATGCACTTAAAATTGCACTTAATCACAATGAATTTTTTTGAGTGAATTGTGTGATTAACTACAATTAATCAACCGCCCTAGTTGTAACAGAAATCAATTTATCTGAAAACATAGAAAACATCAAAAACATTGAAATAAATGGTATTCTATTATGAACAGCACAATTGATTTCATGATTAATCTAAATAATTTTAATCATATGAATAATCACATGGTTATTTTTTTAATCACTTGATAGCCCTAATAAATAAATAAGCCTTGCCATTTGTGGTTTTTGGCTCTCTTTTATTCTTTTCTGACTGTTTTATCTCCCCCCCCCCCTTTATTTTATTATTTTTATTTGCATCTATTTTGTCCAAGACTTTCTATAAACCCCTTTCCATTATTCTGCATTTTCCTCATTTGTGTATACTTTTGTTTCATTCTGCTCTTTTTTAAAATCTATTTTAGTTACCTTTTCTTTTCCATTCTCTCCATTCTTCTCATTACACTATTTTTGGTATCTATACTTTACCTACCCAGTTTTTCTGTTTCTATTTCCCATTTCCTTTATTGGTTTTATTACCTTGAACTGTCTACTCTTAGTTTGTTTTTTTTTCTCTGCCACATGTGTTTCTCTTTTGCTTCCTACTCTTTATTTGCTGGGCTGGCTCATTGCTTTGCCTTCCCTTTAGTTTTGTACATATCACCAGTGTGGGGAGTTGCTTATTGGACATTAACAGAAATATTGCAGGAGATTTTTATTCCCATGATTTTGATTAAAATATCCTGCTTTTTTTTGCATATTCCCCTAAAGTCAATGACAATTTCAGCTGCTCAAGGAATGCAGGATCAGCACCCTTACTCATCATGGTTTAGATCAAGATGCTAAAACTGTGAAACTTTTGAGATACATGAACATTTTCATGTGTGCATTCGGGCTGTTTGAATACTTGCAAATAACACTTATGATGCATAGGTATGAACACAGAAAGAGATTTGAGACAGAGAATAATTTTGTTCACCTTAAATAATGATAAAAGAGGCAACACAGCTAACCAGGACTGACCTTAGGCCTCACAGCACGTTATATCCAAAAAGAAAACCCTAAATATTTAAAAAATATTTTAAATGTGGTTGTTTGTTGCAACATTTTGCATCTGTACTTTTAATTAAATATTTTTTTTTTAATTGAGATTGTCTTCCTTGCATTTGTTTATTCCCTTGACTTAGTATTTTCCCTTCTTCTACAATATCTTATTAGCGTTTCCTCTATCTTTTTCAGTCTTTTTCCCCTCACTATCCTTTCCATATATTGTGTGATAATTGCTCTCTCTTTTGTTCCATTATCTTCCTTCTTCCCTAAATGTCTCAATCTCTCTCACTAATTTCTCCATCCCCAGTTTCTCCACCTTCATCTGCTCCCAAACACATACTTCTATTTCCACCACCAAAAGATCTCTCATACATACATGCTTCTTCTCCAGACACAAAAAATCACACACACTCTTCTGCCTTTCACTTCCAAACTCTGTTTCTCAACCTCAGAACTGAAGCAAATACAGAAACATGCACAGTCTCCACCAAAATCTGCTCCCATTTTCAGGTTCCAGAAATTCCCTCACAATCCTATGTGCAGGCTCCCCCACAAACCCAGGCCCCAGGGGATTTGTTATACAAGCTCCTCCCAAAACTTCACACACACACATGCAACCTTTCCTCCCCCAACATAAGCAGTCTCACCTCTTCCCAGGTTCTATCTCTGTCTTAGGGTTGCCAGGTGTCCCGTGCTGACGGGGCTGTTAAAAGTCCAGTTGGGGCAGGGCTCGCAGACTCCCTACCCAGCTCAGCACACTCCTGGGAAGCTGCCAGCATGTCCTTCTGGCTTCTAGGCATAGGGGCAGCCATTGGTGCTCTGTGTGCTGTCCCCACCCTGCGTGTCAGCTGCGCAGCTCCCATTGGCCAGGAACCAGGGCCAATGGGAGCTCCGGGGGCAGTGTGCGGCACCCCCATGGCTGACCCTATGCCTACGAACTGGAAGGACACACCAGCAGCTTCCTGGGAGCTGTCTTAGTTAAGCACTGCCTGGAGACTGCACCCCTCACCCCCTCCTGCACTGCAACTTCATGCCCCAGCTCTGAGCCCCCTTTTACACCCAAACTCCCTCCTGGAGCCCACTTCTCTAGTGGTGAACTGTGAGTCTTACTGAAGCTAGGAGCCCTAAGACACTAGAGCCTACCTGAACCCCTGAATGAGGGAAGGTATGTGTGCTAGTCCTTCGGCTGTGAGGTTGATTGAGGCACAGATGCCTGTGGATAGACAGGAGAACGGCACAGAGCAGCAGAGGGGTGCCTGTAAGCAGAGCCTAGCTGTGCTGAAGGTTTAGATTTTGTATACATTTCTGCTGGAGTTTGGTAAAGGACTTAGGGGTCCTGAAAGGGGCAGGAGTTTGCAAAGTGGCTTAGTCAGAGGGCCAGGACAATCTTACAGCTGGAGTTGGCCATGGGATAGTGGGGAAAACTGACGCAAAGGTTCTGTCATGCCACATCCAGCCAGGAGGGAGCATACTAGGGTTGCAACTTTGCTGTGTTATTAAATATAAGCCTTATCTAGAATACTACATCTTCTATATGCCACAGCAGTTGCAACTAAGAGGTGATGCCACAAATAGCAAACTGCACTTAGTGCTTTTGTTCACAACTCTGTTGTTTTTGTTTCTTTTACTATTAAATCAGCTCTAACCGGTTTTGAATATCTACAGAATATTTTCATTAAAAATTCTCAGTGGTCAACATTTTTTGTATCCAGTTATGAGGTTATAGCATCCCAAAGGAGTCACGATGGAGGAGTAGCTGGGTCATGTTTGAGTGAATGGTATTGCAGCTGGATATGTGGGATTGTAGCACCATGTATATTTTTCCAGTCAAAAAGTGACTGAGCCATGGCCCCAGTGGCGTCCTCCCTGCAAGCTCTGTGGCCTATGGGGTAACACCTAGGACTTTAAACTAAGTCTCCACTATTTGCTAGGGGTGCAATTCCCAGCTCTCATACATATGCATCTGATGAAGTGGGCTGTAGCCCGTGAAAGCTTATGCTGAAATAAATTTGTTAGTCTCTAAGGTGCCACAAGGACTCCTCGTTGTTTTTGCTGATACAGACTAACACGGCACTCTGAAACCTATACTCAGGCTACTTCTTCTCAAGCTAGTGCATGTATAAATATCAGTGTAGTAAGGGCAGCAGTAGCATGGCTAAGCTGTGCCATGTACATAACCACTGGGTTGAGATAGGTTTGGACTCAGGACAGCTAAGCCCTATTGGTACTTCCCATGCTATTGCAGCTACACTATTTATACTCCCACTAACGTAATAAAAGCTAGCAACAGTAGGTATATGCAAGCTGAGAATTGCAATGCTAGTTCACAAGGCAGATGTAGCCTTGGGATATCTGCTTTCAGGGAGTGTTGTGGTGAGAGAAGACGGTATCTGTGGAGAAAGGAACAATGCTTGAATGGTACACTATATTGGCTCAATCTTCATGTGCTTGAACGCTGGACAGTTTCAGCTTTTCATTCCCAATATAGATACTGATTCACTTCCTGATGCTGTGCTGTCCTTCATCTTGTGCTCTGCATGTTAGTAGGTTCATTATGGACTAGACTGTGCCCCTTCATGAGGCTGTACACCACCAAAAGGCATTGTGCCTTAGAAAAGTACAAATTCTCCTCATCTGTCTGGTTCTATGTGGGAGGATAGGAAGGAAGTTGTGACACTTCTTTATAGGATGTACCAGCTCTCATGGGTGATGTGTGTGGGGAGGAGCTACAACTTTAACTAGTTTCGTCCCACTTCCAGCTCAGTTGGTCTCTGAGTACTGGAGCTGCAATCAGTACCACTTAGACATAACAATACAAATATAGGACTGGAAGAGATCTTGAGAGGTCATCTAGTCCATCCCTCTGTGCTGAAGCAGGACCAAGTATACCTAGACCAAGGCCTGGCTTGAGAAAGCCCCGGCTGGGATGATTTAGTTGAGGTTGGTCCTGCTTTGAGCAGGAGATTGGACTAGATGACCTCCTGAAGTCTCTTCCAACTCTTATCTTCTATGATCCCTGATCAAAGTCTGTAATCCTGTTCTTAAAAACCTCCAATGATGGGGATTCTACAACCTCCCTTGGAAGCTTATTCCAGTGATTAACTATTCTTATACTTGAGAGTTTTTCCTAATATCTAACCTAAATCTCCCTTGCTACAGATTAAACCCATTAATTTTTGTCCTACCTTCAGTCAGTAGAAAGAACAATGGATCCCTGCCCTCTTTATAACAGCCCTTAACATTAGGGCTGTCAAGCAATTAAAATAATTGTGATTAAAAAAATCTGCACAATTAATTGTGCTGTTAAATAATAGAATACCATATGTTTAAATATTCTTGGATGTTAATTCTACATTTGAAAATGTAGAATTATGTACAAAAAAACTGCATTCAAAAATAAAATGTATAACTTTAGAGCATACAAGTCCACTCGGTCTTACTTTTTGTTCAGCCAAACACTCAGACCAACAAGTTTGTTTGCATTTGCAGGCTATAATGCTGCCTGCTTGTTTACGTCACCTGAAAGTGAGAATAGGCATTCACGAGGCACTGTTGTAGCTAATGTCGCAAGATATTTACATGCCAGATGAACTACAGATTCATACCTCATTCTGTCCCTTCATGCTTCAGCCACCATTCCAGAGGACATGCATCCATGCTGATGATGGGTTCTGCTCAATAACAATCCAAAGCAGTGTGGACCCACACATGTTCATTATGAGAGTCAGATGCCACCAGCAGAAGGATTTCTTTTTAGTGGTTCAGGTTCTGTAGTTCCTACATCGGAGTGTTGTTCTTTTAAGACTTCTGAAAGCATGCTCCACATCTTGTCCCTGTCAGATTTTGGAAGGCACTTCAGATTGTTAAACCTTGGGTTGAGTGCTGTAGCTATCTTTAGAAATCTCACATTGGTACCTTCTTTGCGTTTTGTCAAATCGGAAGTGAAAGTGTTCTTAAAACTAACAACATGTGCTGGGTCATCATTCGAGACTGCTAAAACATGAAATATATGGCAGAATGTGAGTAAAACAGAGCAGGACACATTCAATTCTCCCACAGGGAGTTCAGTCACCAATTTATATGCATTATTTTTTTAATGAATGTCATCAGCATGGAAGCATGTCCTCTGAATGATGGCTGAAGCATGAAGGGGCATATGAATCTTTAGCATATCTGGCATGTAAATACCTTGCAATGCCAGCTACAAAAGTGCCACGAGAACACCTGTTCTCACTTTCAGGTGATATTGTAAATAAGAAACAGGCAGCATTATCTCCTATAAATGTAAACAGATTTTTTTTTAGCAATTGGCTGAACAAGAAGTAGGACTGCATGGACTTGTAGGTTTTAAAGTTTTACATTGTTTTCTTTGAGTGCAGTTATGTAACAAAAAAAATCTACATTTATAAGTTGCACTTTCACAATAAAGAGATTGCACTACAATACTGTATGAGATGAACTGAGAAACTATTCCTATTGTTTATCATTTTCACAGTGCAAATACTTGTAATAAAAATATAAAGCACTGTACACTTTGTATTCTGTGTTGTAATTGAAATCAATATATTTGAAAGTGTAGAAAAACATCCGAAAATACTTTATAAATTTCAGTTGGTATTCTATTGTTTAACAGTGCAAATAAAACTGCGATTAATCACGATTAATTTTTTTATCGCGATTACTTTTTTTGAGTTAATCACTTGAGTTAACTGCAATCAACAGCCCTACTTAACATATTGGAAGATTAAATATGCCCAGTTTTTTTAACCTTTCATCAGAGGTCAGGATTTCTAAACATTTTATTATTTTTGTTGCTCTCCTCAACTCTCCAATTTGTCCCTTTTTCTTAGAATGGGGAGCCCAGCACTGGACACAATACTTCAACTGCAGCCTCACCAGCGCTGAGTACAGTTGAACAATTACCTCCCATAACTTATGACACTCCTGTTAATACACCCCAGAATATTAGCCTTTTTAATAAGTACATCACATTGTTGACTCATTCCATTTGTGATCCACTGTAGCCCCCAGATCTTTTTCTGCTGTACCACCACCTAGCCAGTTATTCTTTATTTCGTATTGTACATTTGATTTTTCCTTCCTAAATATAGTACCTTGCTTTTTTTTTTTAACTGAATACCATCTTGTTGATTTCAGACAAATTCTCCAATTTGTCAAGGTCATTTTGAATACTAAACTTGCCCTCCAAAGTGATAGCAACCCCTAACAACTTTGCATCATCTTCAAATTTGATAAGCATACTCTCCACTCCATTATCCAAGTCATTAATGAAAATATTTAATAGTACTGATCCAGGACAGACTCCTGTGGGATCTCACTAGACACATTCCCCCTCAGTGTGATCGTGAACCATTGATAGCTACTCTTTGAGTATAGTCTTTCAACCAATTTTGCATCCACTTTACAGTAATTTCATCTACACTATATTTCCTTCATTTGCTTATGAAAATGTCATGTGGGACTGCAAAAGCCTTAATAAAAATCAAGATACATAAATTCTATAGCTCTCTCCCACCCCCTACTAGGCAAGTAATCCTGTTGAAGAAGGAAATTAGGTTAGATTCATGCGAGTTGTTCGAGAAATCCACATTGGCTTTTCCCCTACTATCCTCCAAGTACTTACAAATTGATTGCTTCTAGTATCTTTCCAGTACTGAAGTTAGGCTGACTGTTCTATAATTTTACAGATCCTCTTCTTTAAAACAAAAAAAGACGCCAAAATGGTAATACGTTTGCCCATCTCCAGTACTCTGTGTTCATCCACGAAGTCTTGAAGATAATTGGTAGTATTTCCAAGGTTTTCAGCTAGTTCCTTAAGTATTCTAATGCATTTGATCAGGTCCTGCTGATTTGAATACATCTAAACTTAACTAAATATTCTTTAACCTGTTCTTCCCCTATTTTGGCTTACGTTCCTTTCCCCTTGCTGTTAATATTAATTGTGTTGAGTATCTGGTCACCATAACCTTTTCTATGGAAGACTGAAGCAAAATAGGCTTTGAACACCTTAGTGTTCTTGATGTTATCTGTTATTAGGTTTCCTTCCCTGCTAAGTGGAAGCCCTATACTTTCCTTCATCTTTCTCATATTCCTAATGTATTTAAAGAATCTCTTTTTATTGCATCTTGTCCCTTGGCCTGATTTTTGACCCTACGTTCTTGTGCTATTCTTTTATACTCTTCCTTAGCAATTTGTTATGTTGCCACTTCTTATTGGATTCCTTTTTGATTTTTAGGTCATATTGGCCTTTTACTATTCTTCCTATCTTTATTTTGCTTTGGCTTAAGCACCTTTAATATTGTCTTTGAAAAACTGCCAGCTCTCCTGAACTCTTTTTTTTCTTAGATTTTCTTGACATGGGACCTTACATGCCAGTGCTCTGAGTTTGTTAAAGTCTGTCCTTTTGAAGTCCATTATCCTTATTTTCTCTCCTCTGGTGTCCATGCCTTGTTATGGTGGGACAACTTGTGTGCTTTTATGATCCCTAAAGTCTGTGTAGGCGGGGGCTTTTTGCTCCTGGTAGGTTCAACCATGCTGGATTGGTCTGTGGGGGAGAAGGCAGACAAAACAGACACACTGGTGCTCCAGGTTGGGGGTTAGGCACAAGGCTAACAACCCTATCCCATAAAAACCAAAATATGTTATGGAAACAGCGACGGAGAAATCGACGATTACTGTGTGTGATGGCCTTCAGGAGTCAATGACCTGTATGACTGCCAGGGGTGAAAGCCGAAAGAAAGCCACTGGCATGAAGACTGAAGTGCTCAACACCAAGACAAAAACCAGCTTACACATCCTGGGTGTTAGTGAGATCAGATGGATGGGATCAGGAAGATTAATAACCGCCTCAGGAGAATCTTTGCTGTTTTCTGGATGGGATGATGGACAACACCATGAGGATGTTGCCATCCTTTTGAAGAAGGGAGTGGAGCATTCCCTGCTCGAATGGAATCCATTAGCACAGACTTGTGAGAGCCAGACTGAAATGGAAACATAATATCACCTGATTCAGTACTATGCGCTGACAAATGACAGTGAAGAAGTGGTAAAGGACAAATTCTACCTTACACTACAGGCGGAGTTAGAAAGAGTACCATGCCACGACCTAACTATCCTCATGGGAGGCCTGAATTCCGAGGTCAGTAAGGACAACACAAACAAACGACAAAGCAATGGGAAGACATAGGTGTGGCACCATTAATGAAAACAGAGAAAGGCTTGTTGATTTCCGTAATATGAATGACCTAATCATTGGTGGAACCATATCTGAACATCGTGAAATTCACAAGCTGACATGGTGTTCTCCAAATGGCAGAGATAAGAAACAGATTGACCATGCCATGATCAATGGCAAATAGTGACGCTCGCTGACAGATGTGAAAGTGAGAAGAGGTGCAGATGCTGGCAGTGATGATCACCTTGTGACAGCCTCCATCAAGCTAAAAATGAGAAGTGTGGGTCCACTAAACAAGGGTCATAGATGTTATGATATTGACAAGCTAGAGTCCCTTGAAATACAGAAAGCCTTCATTCTGCAGTTAAAGAATATGTTTCAAGCACTTGCAGAGCTTGATGAAGAGAAGGGGAACGCAGATGAGGAGATCAACAAGAAGTGGACAAAGTAACAGCAATTTATAAACAGAACAGTGAAGCCTGCCTAGGCTACTGATAGACGAGAAGGAAGGAGTGGATTACACCTGGCACATGGAACTCCATAGAAACCAGATGAGCCCTGAAGAAAAAAGTTTTAGACACAAAATACCAGAAGCTAAAGGAGAAATACCATGAGCAGTATAGCAAGGCACACTGGGAGGTCAAACGCCTTGTGAGAGAGAACAAATGGCATTATATTGATAATCTGGCAACACAAGCAGAGGATGCAGCTGCTAATGGTGAACAAGGAACCATCTACAAAATGACGTGGCTTATCAGTGGAAAACGGCAGACACCAACAAACACACATCAGGAACAAACAAGGACACCTACTAAAAATTGAAAAAGAACAAGAAATGCACTGGACAGAGCATTTCAAAGAATTGCTGAACAAGGAGCCACCTAAAAAGGAAGCAAACATCCAGGAGGCAGAAGAAGAACTTGAGATCAACACAGACACCACAACTAAGGAAGAGTAAAAAGCAACAAAGTCCTGTGGCACCTTACAGACTAACAGATGTATTGGAGCATAAGCTTTCATGGGTGAATACCCACTGTGATGGGGCAAGGCCAGATGTCTACAGTAAAGTACTGAGGAACAGGTATGTTAGCCCCAGGCTAAACAAATCCCTAGTACCGTGGTAACCAAATGGCAGTTGCTCCAGGTTAATCAAGGCACCTGGGGCCAATTAAGATCTTTCTAGAAGGCAGTGGAGATAGCTACATTGATTAGATCACCTGCAGCCAATCAAGACAGGCTAATCAGGGCACCTGGGTTTAAAAAGGAGCTCACTCCAGTCAGGTGGGAAGGAGCCAGAAGAAAGGAAGCGTATGTGAGGCGCTGGGAGCAAGAGGCGCAAGGAGCTGAGACTGAGAGGGTGTGCTACTGGAGGATTGAGGAATTATTAGACAAGCAAGCATTATCAGACAGCAGGAGGAAGGTCCCATGGTGAGGATAAAGAAGTTGTTTGGAGAAGGCCATGGGAAAGTAGACCAGGGAGTTGTAGCTGTCATGCAGCTGTTACAGGAGGCACTATAGACAGCTGCGATCCACAGGGCCCTGGGCTAGAACCCGGAGTAGAGGGTGGGTCCGGGTTCCCCCCAAACCTCGCAACTCCTGATCAGACACAGGAGGAGTTGACCCAGACTGTGGGTTCCACCAGAGGGGAAGATCATTGAGGTAAGCAAATCCACCAATAAGTGTAGGACCCACCAACGTAGAGGGGGTGGAACTTTGTCACACCACATTCAAGCCATCAAATCCTTAAAAAATGGGAAAGCTCCTGGCAAGGATACCTTGAATGCGATTTGTTCAAGATAAACGCAAATTAGCAGCATCTAACGTGGCCCCTATATTTACATTAGTCTAGGAAAAGGAAAAAGTGACAGATGAGTGGACCAATAGGGTTATAGTGAAGATACCAGAGAAAGGAACTCTCAGTGATTGTAATAACTGATGTGATATCACACTTTTACCTGTGCCAAGCAAAGTATTGTGTAAGATCATAGTCCAGCATATATCAAAGGCAGTTGATAGCGTTCTCAGAAAAGAGCAAGCTGGTTTTCGGAAAGGGTGTGAAATGTGCCTAGACCAGATCTTCACTCTACGAAACATAATAGAATAGTGCTTAGAATGGCAACAGCAACTCTACATAAATTTCATAGACTTTGAGAAGGCTTTTGAATGCATTCATAGGACCAGCCTATGGCACATTCTGTGGGCATATGGAATTCCTTTCTGTATAATCAATGTCAAAAAGCTTCTATTTCAACTTTAGAAGCAGTGTTGATCACAGCGAACTAAGTTTTGAAGTCAAAACACGAGTACGTCAAGGGTGTGTCATGTCTGCAATCCTCTTCAACATTGCCATCGACTGGGTAATGCGGCATACAACAGAAGACATGAGAAGAGGCATTAAATGAGACACTCTTCTCATCCCTTGAAGACCTGGACTTCGCAGAAAATGTCACTATCACATACCTAACACCATAAACAAAAACAACCAACTTGACTCATTCCATTCAGCCAGCAAATTGGACTGAAAATCAACCACAAAAAGACAGATATCATGATCTTTAATATTGCTTCATCATCAGTATGGATAGAGGATTATGTTCTCACCAATGTAGAAACATTCAGATACTTTGGCAGCGTCATCAGCCAGGACAGTGGAACAAGACAGGACATCCGGAACAAAATCAATAAAGCCAGCAACACCTTTAGGAGCTTAAATACAGTCTGGAAATAATCAAAATACAACACCAAAACCAAACTCAAAATTTATCAGAGCTAAGTATTTTCAAGACTACTTTACGGTGCAGAATGCTGAGGAATAAGAAAGTATGACATGTCTAAACTGTCTTCATTTCATACAACCTACCTCAGAAAAATCCTTCATATCTTTTAACCCAGAACAATCTCAAACTAAGATCTATTGACACAGTGCAGGCAAGAGGATCTGAGAACCATCATTGCCAGGAGGCGTTGGAGATGGGTCAGTCATGTGCTTTGGATGGAAACTGATTCCATCATGAGAGTAGCAATAAGACGGACACTCAAGGCAAGCGAAAACGAGGCTGCCCGAAAACATGGTGAAGAGCTGTGGAAGCTGAGCTGAAAAACCTGGGGCACAGCTGGGGAAGCCATTGAAAGACTTGCCAGAAACAGACAGGAGTGGAGGAGCTTCATCACTGCTCTAAACCCCAGAGGTATAATAGGAACATCATGATGATGATCCTTATTCTGCTGCTCTCACTCCTTCCTTTCCTTAGAATCATGAGTTCTGTCATTTCATGATCTTACCCAATTGCCTTCAACCTTCAGATGTATGCCCAATTCCTTCCTGTTGGTCAGACTCAAATATCAATGACTGTTCCCCTGGTTACTTCCTTCACCTTCTGAAACAAAGTTGTCCCCAATATACTCTAAGAACTTATGGTAAAACACAAAATTTCCAATATTACTTTTCCAACTGATGTCTGTGTAGTTAAGTTCCCCATTACTAGCTGCTCTGTGTGTTTTGGACACAAGACAGTGAGATGAATTCTTATTCCCTCCTACTCCTCTGTGCAGCTGCAATAGTGTTAGAAACAATTTAGTCCTATGTAAATAGGTTTTAATCCCCAAATACACATAATTGATTGTCTTAATACAAACAAATGCTTTTGTATAGACTTGTTAATGTTGCTCCTCTGGTCTCATGCAGGTGCTGGAGAGAATCATATTTGTTTTATTACTTTTAGAGGAAACTTATTGCTTGAAAATAAAATTATTTTTTACTTGTATTGCTTTTGTAATCATCACTGCTCCAATACAGCATATGAAACTTTGCAGACTTCTTGTTAGTACTGGCAATCTAAAACAGGCAGATTAATGCCGAGCAAAATTAAAATACAAATGAATAGAAATCCAGCCTACTGGGTGTAGAAGTTGTATTAAGAGGATTTCATATACCTCAGGAAAAAGTAGCCAACAAAATCCAAATTGAGATTGGATTATTTTATGTGAAAAGTTGCTAACTTATTCTACAAGTGAAACAAAGTTACAATCATTTAACTTTTTTCTGCTATAGTGTGAATAGCTTCCAAGGAATATGCTTATTAATTAAATTATTTCTTTATGGGGAGGTAGAACTGCTGTTCCCAGGGGAAAAAAAAATCTATCATTTTCTTCATCAGTAGGAATTCAATTTATTGTTAGAAGTAGTAATGTTTATAATTGCACCTCTCACCTAGAAGAATGCCATAGGGCTTCACAAGCTTTTAAACAGCAGGAAATGAGTTGCCTACCTCAGAAATGTAGGCACCTTTAAGCAGGGTCAGCCTTAGAATTTTGGGTAGGGGTAATTCATTGTTAGTTCATTGCCCCACATCCACACATACAAAGTAAAAGAGACTCCATGGCCCTGGGTTTCATGGGTCCCAAACCCAGCTCTGAGTCACTGTCTGGTGGAACAGGAGAAACCTGAAATTGTTTAGGAAAAATCATTCAACACAAATTAGTGACTTGTTTACATCAGAAGGTTCTCTGCAAAGAAAGAGACTAGAAACGTTTTTGTTTTAATTGAGCAGTAGTTAAATTGACATTTAAAGGGTCCCTGTGGCAGGGCAATGACTCACTGGTACAGCACCTCCTGCTAGTTGTCCAGGGAATTAGCTCTTCAGCTTCCAGAGCTCCCTCTGCAGGCCAGAGTCTCGCCTGCCGCTGGCCCCATGTCCTTACCAGACCCCAGTGCCCTTTGCCCAGGGATTCTGCCCACCGCAGTACCCCCTTACTCTGGGTCTCCCCTCCAGGGGAACCCCAACTCCCTATCCCCACCTTGCCTTAGTGGCTACTGCCAGTCATCTCCCTGGGGCAGACTGCAGTCTGTAAACCATTCATCATCAGCAAGGGGATTTGGACAAGCTGCCTCTGCTTATCTCTGGGCTGCCTCTCTGCAGCCCCAGTACCCTTTGTGGGCCGGGCCCTTAACTCAGCCTGCAGCCTGGGCTTTGCTAGACTAGAGCTGCTGAGCTCCCTCTGCCCTTCCCCAGTACTGCTCCACCCTACGTACCCTCCTCAGCTTCCCAGGCAGCCAGGTCCTTGTCTCTCTGAGAAGCTAGAGACAGTGTCTGTCCTAGCTTCTGGCCCACTGCCCTCTTGTAAGGGCCAGCTGGGCCCGGATTAAGCTGGCCACAGTTGTGGCTGCTTTCCCTTACCTTTTCCAGCTGCAGCCCTCTCCAGGGCTGCTTTAACTCCTTCAGGGCTGGAGCGAGGTGACCACCCCACTACAGTGCCATTCAGGAGGAACACAGTGGCAGACTTTGAGTTCCAAACACAACCCATACCACTAAGGTGAAGTGCTTCAGTAGGATAACAGCATGTGCAGTGGTAATGGAACAATTTGTATAGTGGAGGTGCTGAGAGCCATTGAACCAAACTGTAAACCAAGGGTCCCCAGCGCAGTGCCCGTGGAAGCCATGGCGCCCACAGGGGCAACTAAATGCGTCCGCGTACTGGCTGGCGGATGAGCATCCGCCAAAATGCTGCCAAAATTCAGTGGCATTTCAGCAGCAACGCCTCTGGATGACACTGCTTGCTGCTGACAAGCAGCAGCATCCAGAGGCATCACTGCCGAAATGCCGCCAAATTTCGGTGGCATTTCAGCATATACTCAACCACCGCCACGGTCCTTCGTCTGGTGGGTGCCAGACGAAAAAGGTTGGGGACCACTGCTGTAAACCCTGTATATGATGGAAATCACTTCAAGCCAGGGAGTGCTCTCACACCCTCAGCACCCTAGTTCCAGTGCCTATAAGCATATGTCACAGTGACTGTCCCACTGGAAATACATAAAGAGAAGATTAGACAGGTAGAAAATGAGTTGAAACAGCAGACAGCGGATAGAATTTAGGTAGGCATAATGTTATTAACACAAAATGAGATTTGGCTGGGGCACCACGGCTAAACAATCCTGCTCTTGCAAAAAGGGCTGTGGAATCTAATTACCATCTGAAGTTTAAAATTAGAGTTGGACAACTTTTGTTCACAAAACTCTATTTTTCAGAAATGTATGTTTTCACAAAGACATCTTGTCTTCCTCAAAAAATTCCATTGTTTGAAATAGAAATTAAGACAATTTTGAATTTTTTGCTTCTGGCATCCACCCTGATAGTGAGGTCAAAATTTTTTTGGGGGTTTCTTCCAAAAACTTGTATCACTTGGAGCACAATTCTCCCTTCTTCTCAGCATATGCACAGCATGCCTTAGGTGGTGTGTGACCAGGATTCATCACTGAATTTGGTCTACTGGTTGGATCATTAACTTCCCTGGCTTGGATCGGGTACTGACCGGGAGTGTGACGTGAACATTGATCCATGCCCCCACAATTTCCCCTATGCTGCTGGAGTACTGCTTCAGGATTAACTCAGTGGAAAAAGTTCAACTCTTCAATTACCAACACTGCTTCCTGTAGCACCTGCGTTTTCCTTGGAGGTATCCCATGCAAATACTTAGTAGAACCAACTATATCTGTCTAAACTGATAAAATCAACCCTAAGGTGATATTGCTGAATCAACAATACTTCCTGTTCAAAGATAATTCCAAAGAACTTAATATCTCTCCCCCTCATCATTTCATCAGGAAAAATGAATCACTACAGTTTATAGCAATATTACATTGAATAATAATTTTATTCAAGATAGCTGACTGGAGAAATTATTTTTGCTTATATTAATTGGACTTAAATACTTAGATAGAAAAACCAGATTTCACTGTTAATGTTCCACACAACAGTTGATGAATCACAACTGTTTTATGCAGCTTTAACTTATTACCTTTAAAAAAGTCTGCAGCTCATTGTAATTACTCTGAAAACTATCATAACTGGTGAGAACAAAAAGAAAACAAAAAAGATTTGAATACATCTGAATTGTTCTTCAATAAGAAAACACAAAATATATGCTAATAAATGAGAGATCCTAAAGTAAACCGTACATCACTATCACCTCTATGTAACTGCACCTAACCTCCCATTTATCTTTGTACAGAACTCTCATTGCCTAAATAGCAAGGGCAGTAAAAGTCTCTAAGGAGGTATATACTATTTCACACAATAGTTTAAGACAAACACAGACAGAAGACAAGTGCTGATTTAGTAACAGAGTATTTTTACAGCAGAGAAACTCACAAATTGGCAGCAGTAAAGGCTTCATTTTGGTTTTTTGACAAATGCAAATAAATGCTTCATGGAACAGGTAATCAAGTGCCAGCAATATCTTTCTTCTGAAAAAATGTTATCTTCACTTAGATCTTCCTCAGTAGAATATCACCTGTCAATCATAAAGCTATGCTGTTCCAACCAAATACTTTTACCATTGCGCAACTCTATGTGAATGATATCAGACTATAGTAAAGGCCTGATCCTGTAAACAGAGCAGAGATTTTTCTACCACAAAGAGACCGCATTGGTTCTGTTTCAATTAGGAAATGTCTGAAAATATGAGTTCAAACATAGGCTATTCTTCTAAAATAGACAGGGCCATAGGTGTGCTTAATTGCTTTTTTAGGATTAGTCCTTTCATTATTAGGACAGCAGGCTCATAGTCACTTTATCCCAGAGGATGTTATTAATTTATCATCAGGTCAGCATCTCATGACCTGCTGCTTAGAGATTAGCAGCTTCCTTTCAGTTTAGTAAATTTAAATGGGGGTAAATACACACTAATAGTGAATTTTAAGCTGTTTCCAATATGAAATGCAAAGTTTACTCACCCTATCACAATGTTGGCCACACCACACGTTTAGCAGCTCGTTCATGCCAGCTAAATTCATCTGAAATGCCTAGTCCATACTGTTTGCTTTTCTTTTGTCAAATCTTGGGAAGTTTTGCTTCACTTTTCAAATATATTTCTGTTTTTCATGATAAAAAAACAAAATTCCAACAAAATCTGTAGAATTGCTCTATATTCCTGTTCTGCTTTAAAGCATAATAAGACTTTTCAATGAGTATGTAGATGGCACATGATATCGCCACAAAACATTTGCATGCATATTATATCGAATACAAAAGATTAAAAAACAACAGGATTGATTTACTAAGCAGACAAGTACCAGCATGTGGATGAAGTTTAAGGATGGTGCAGATTTACAAGCAGAGTTCAACATGAAAAGCAACCTTTTAAAAAAAAAATGGCTCTGCCTCCATCTCTGCAATCTCTTCTTCCAACTTCTACTACTCCCTCCCACTGTGTATGGTGCTCCCAAACTGACCTCTCTTCTAAACATCCTCCTCCTGTATCCTCCTCTCATCCTTGACTTTGTGTTTTTTCCCCTCGCTGCTCCATATTCCCTCTTAGTTATCCTGAATTTACTTATTGATTTGAGTGGAGTTACTCCTGATTTATATCAGTGTAATGGTAAAACTGGTGTAAGTGAAGTCAAAATCTGGATGCCTGTTACTACCACATAAATAGGCCCTACCAAATTCACAGCCACGAAAAATGCATCATGGACCGTGAAATCTGGTCTCCCCCCTTGAAATCTGGTCTTTTATGTGCTTTTACCCAATACTATACAGATTTCATGGTGGTGACCAGCATTTCTCAAACTGGGGGTCCTGACCCAAAAGGGATTTGCAGGGGGTCACAAGGCTATTTTAGGGGAATCATGGTATTGCCACCCTTACTTCTGTACTGCCTTCAGAAATGGGTGACCAGAGAGCAGTAGCTGTTGGCCAGGAACCCAGCTCTGAGTGCAGCAGCGTAGAAGTAATGGTGGCAATACCATACCATGCCAGCCTTACTTCTGTGTTGCTGCTGGCAGCAGCTCTGCCTTCAGAGCTGGGCTCCCAGCCAGCAGCTACCGCTCTCTGGCCACCCAGCTTTGAAGGCAATGCCACCGCTAGCAACAGCACAGAAATAAGAGTAGCAGCACTGCACCCCCCTACTATAACCTTGCAACCTCCCCCACAACTCCTTTTTCAGACCCCTACAATTACAACATCATGAAATTTCTGATATAAATATATGAAATCATAACATTTATTATTTTTAAAATCTATGATTGTGAAATTGACCAAAATGGACTGTGAATTTAGTAGGGCCCTACACATAAAGTAATAGGACTTAGATTGTACTTCCTTGTCCTTCAACCCCAAGCTGGTATGTAGACAAAAAAAATGTACAGTAAATATATAATCAACAGAATTAATGTCATTTCCTGACTGCATTAACATTAGATGAAAGGCTTTCATATGGGTGTTTGCCTTATCGTACAAAAGTGATTTTTGCAATAGAAGTTTTGATTGACAGATGTGTGTGGGTTGACCTGAATACATTAACTGCTATCAACTATGTTGCTGAGAGGTACCAGGAATACATTTTCTATTGACTTAGAAAGGAAACTAAAGACTATTTATTTTCAATCACAGGAGGAAGCTCCACATCAGCCTGAGTGAGAGCAATAAGCCAGGAAAGAGTACTGCATCCACATGAAGATGAAAGGGAGGAGGTCAGTGATATCGTATGATTTATAACAGCTTTGCGGTTATGGCCTGTAGTGTGTGAGTGGATGTGTTTTCTTAATAAAAGGAATAAGTGCTCAGAGCTGAGCCTTAAATAAATGTGTAAAGTGCTGAAAAGCATGACTGTAAAGTATGGCTTGAGAAGGTAAATACAGATATGAAAACTGCTCTTGAGCGTAAGAGGCTGATTGATTGAACAATGAAAAAGAAAGAATACAGTGTTCCTTAAGGAGCTTACTATTTACTGGAGAAAATGAGCATACTGTCTTCAGCCTTCCCCTCCCTGTTTCTTTCTTCTTTTATCACCTTGCCAAAATTGTTTGCTTTTGAAAAATGAAGTATTTTTTTTTAAAAAAAGAGCATAACACTCCCGACTAATACACTACTTTTCCTATTCAGAGCACTGTGCAAACATTATCAATTTATCCTCATAGCACACCTTGAAGGTTGGTATATTGCTACCTCCATTTATCAGATTGGAAAATTGACGCATTGAAGGATTAAGTGACTTGCACAGTGCCAAACATGTTGGGCCCCTATGTGCCTCTGCAATACAAATAAACAATCAAATAAAATAATTAATAGTTGAATCAGGACTAGAACTCACAATTTCCTGCTTCAGTATTCAGTACTGTAGATCACACAGTCTGCTTACAAAAATTTTAAAATAAATCTATGCTGATGTCTTAGCTTCTCTGTATGAGCCATGAGCCAATTCGTATAGATTCGTTAGCTGCTGGTTTAATAAGTGGCAGCACTGTCTTTCACTTGTAAACTTGCCCCAAGATTCTATATAATGGGCATCTATATATGTATTTAAGAAATGTGGGGCTCTTCTTTCACCTCATTGATACTGATGGGAATCCAGCCTGGGTGGAGAGTGTCCAAATGGTGGCTGCTTGGTGATCTACTAAACAATTTTAATAGTCTCAATCCCTTTCCAACTGTGCAAGTGACTACATTGCAAAAACAGCTACCATATTTGACAGTCTCAGCAGCAAGGCTAAAGATTAAAAGTGCAGTGAGACTAAACAGTCCTCTCATCAATGCAGCTGTTTCTTCCAGCTCAAAGCTGAAGCATACTTGCGGGGGAGCATGGACAAGTTTTTGCTGCCACTACCTATGTTCTACTGATTAAGGATTTCAGGCACTAGCACCAATCATAAACAGTAAATTCACACAAACACGCCCCCCTCCCACACACACAGTTATGTAAGGCTCAGGTCTGTCCTACATCCACACACCTAAAAGTAAAGTACTTGGTTAGGTCTAGTAACATTTTCTATAAAAATATGTTCTTCATCTGGGTCATTTTGATACAAACAACCTCCAATACACCAGATTAGAACAGAGATGCAAGTTTATTGCATTTGTGTTTGAAGATCTCAAAAATAATGGTTTGTCCCAAAGTGAGAGGTTTCCCCTTGTTCATCAGTTATGCATAGATTACCCTGAGGAATATCTCTATTATGAATATTTTTGTATGCAATTGTTCCACACCTTTGATGGAATAGATTATATACACAAACCACCTCAGCTGTGTTAGTTATTAATAGGAAGCTGCATTTGGTTTTCACATCTTTCAGCTCAAACACTGAAATACCAAATCCAGCATGCAGGAACACTCTGTTTATGTGGGACACTCCCTAGAGGACTTTGTGACCATAAATCAATAAATGGATTATGCTCATTCACATGTGTTTTCCCATCTGAGACAGATAATATGGCATGCCACAATCCTAGATGAAATGGAATGGCCAAAAAAATCAATTTGTGTCATGCCTTATAATGCACTGAGAAGCATCAAGGTAGCAGCCAATATTTTCAGGGTTGTGGGCAAAATATAGAAGTGGAACCCAAAAGGCCTAAAGAGGGGCAAGGGAGTCTATGTACATCTGAATGTTGGTCGGCAAAATTGGCACATAACAGGAACACTTACAGCTCAAAGATCTCATTACAAATAGTAGGCATGAAAGTCTGAGGCAAGTGTACCTAGAGATTTTTTTCTGAGTCTCAATAAAAATCCCACAGGATAGAAAAAGAAGCTGTATTGAGCTTAGAATTTAGACTTTAAAAATAGGTATGTCACTTTATACATTAGCTGATGTATTAACTTTCAAATAACACAAGAATTCCTTGGTTTGAGCATTAGCCTGCTAAATCCAGGACTGTGAGTTCAATCCTTGAGGGGGACATTTAGGGAACTGGGGTAACAATCTGTCTGGGGTTTGGTCCTGTTTTGAAGAGGGGGTGGGACTAGATGACCTCTTGAGGTCCCTTCCAACCCTGATATTCTATTATTCTAATAGGCAGAGTACATCGTTTATAATAATGCCAGCAATAAAAGAAGGAATTTATTATGATATTTTCATGTATAGCCAGCCAAAAACCTTTCTGCACGTCAAAGTTTTCATTTTTGATAGATTTAAAATATAAGAAGATATTACAACACGCCATCTAAATCTTTCCTGTGGCATTTCCCACCATAAGTGTAAAACAAAGAGACACTGGCGATGTGTGTGTGTGTTCTGCATATACTATACAGTTACTATTCAGGTAGGCAGTTTATAAGATTTTGACAGCAAAATGGCTATAAAATAAAATTTAAAAAAATCAGAAATTTTCTACATCTCCCTTGTTTTTTATTCTTCCTGTCTCTTCTTTTCTTCCACCTTTTTCTTTTCTTTTCAGCATCTCTCTTCCATCCAGTTCACTTTTCTTTTACATCTTTCCTCCCTCTCTAAGACACCATCAACAATAGAAATTATATTGTATTAACTAAATTGATTTTGAACACAGTTGGAATACAGTTCTGGCTAATAGAGTTTAAACACCGTCTCTCTGACCAATATGTACCAGATATGACTGTTTAAAACAATATTCTAAAAACATTCCATAGATGTTATCTCTTATGCTGAAATGGTTTAATTTCCAGTCTGGATGGGCCAATATTGCTCCCCCCAATTATTCCCATTTTCTTCTCTAATACTCCTGCCTTCTCCTTGCATTCTCACTTCCACTAAGGCTCCACTCCCTCCCCCACTGCTCTCTTCTTGGCTTCCCCCATGCCTTCACCTCCCCATTTCTCTTCGGGGCTGTGCTCACCTCTCCATAGGTATGTCTATACTAGGAAAAAGGTATGTTTTTACAGCATGATAGCTAATACATTAACTAGTAAAATCCTAGTGCAGACTGGATAAGTTGCAGTTTTACCTCCGTGTAGTTGGCCCTAACTTGCCCTGCCTATAGTAGGATTTTACAGTAGGTTAGCTATTACTTTGGGAAAACTTGTCTCTTTTTTGTTCTTTCTCTCTCTCATCCAGGGCCATTATCAGTTTGCCATGGAATCAGGGAGTTGAAGTGAGTGCATGTGAAGACCATTACAGCTGCCCAAATACATGCAGTTCTAGCCTGTGTTACAGCAACACTTTCATGCTCACTTTCATAATCTGTTCTGCAGGAAACAAGGGGCAGGGTCTGGGTTTAAAGGAGATATCATACTATGGCCCTGCTACTATTTCAGCCACAGGAGCTGGGACGTGGCAGGGAAAATTAAGATGATCACTTTCCCAGGTCATTTAGTCAGGCCAGACTTGGGACACATCCATGGTTGTTCTCACACTGGAGGTTGTCCTGGAAGCATTCCACAAAATGCACCTACTACTAACACAGAGTTCTCCCTCAAATGCCCAAACCAACATCTATCCTGGGCTTATCCTCATGACATAGCCTGAAATGGTCACTGGATAGGCACGATTATACCCCAAAGCAATGCAAATCTCCCACATTTGACTTGGATTTAAATCAAAGGGATTCCTTATGTAAAGCAACTGTGATTCAAACACTCACATCTTTGTCATGGCTAATGAAACTAACCAATCTGCCTGTAATGGATCTGTTTTGGTAATATAGCTTCAAGAGGCATGCTAAGAGTGAACTGCCTTGAAAGAAAGTGCAGTAAGTAAAAGGGTTACAGATCTGTAATTGAAATCTCAGGGAATTTCAGGGGTGTAACTAAGGACAGGATTTGGCCCATAGCATGTGACATTTATCAGGCCAAATACAATGGCAAAATCACGTCAGTAAAATATTGTTATGGGTTGGGTCAAACCTTATTGAAAGTGGTGGGTATAACAGTTCCCTTTCATTCAGGATGTACATAAAAAGCAATTGAGCTCTTTCACGGAATGGATAACTGAAACAATAAGGGCCTCTGCCTAAAACAAAGACACACGGAAGGCTGGAGTAGGGGTTAGCTGTGCAGCCCAAGCGGGTTCTACTGTGATCAGATAAATTTAGGGATGGGATTGATTAGATTAGAATGAAGTGTGAGAGGGAAGGAGCAAGTAACACAGAAAGAGAACAACTGGAGACTTTGCAAAAGAAGTTAAAACAAGATCCAAAACAGGACCTGCAGGCTCCACAAAAGTAATTAAAGCAGCATCTGAAGGTTTTCTAGAAAGGGCTAAAAGATGAGCTGCAGGCAGAGCTGAAATCTCTGTTGGACAGCTACTACAAAGTGTCAGGAAAGACTGTGAAGCCCATTGGCAACACTCTCAGTCCAGAATGCCAGAATGGTCAATGAGGTAACCAAGAACTTGACAGTCATGGACCAAAAGGTCTTACATGAAATAGGGGAGACCAAGAAAACTCTGGACAACTTGGAATTCAGTAACAGAGATGAGCTTCAGCAAGGACTTAAGGGGCTGAGAAATCTTGAGAAGTGTCACGGACCACTATGGAAGTCAGCCACGTAAATATGGAATTGGGCCAGCCAGAGGTCTTGGGTAAGACTAGACAACTGAAACAGTTTTCTACCCTGTTAGTGATCCACAAAGGCCCAGAGGGAAGAAGTAAGGCTGCCCCAGCTGAATTCATGCAAAAAATCCTGAGAGACTTAATTTGGCTCAGTTCATCATCACCCAGATGAATGGTTGGGAAGATATTCAGAGAGGGTGGTTTATACCAGCCAGCTTGAATGGCCCAGCTCTGATAGTGCTGCAGACCTTACCCCCAGAAAAAAGACTGAGTTATCCAGATCTGGTACAAGCATTTGATGTGTGGTTGGGATCCAGCCAGCAATCTGCTGGCCAGGCCACACCTGAGAAGTAGAATGAGAGAGAAAGAAGATACTCCACCTGAATAGGCAGAGGATATGTGGAGACTTGTGTCCCTGGCACATCCAGATCTCAGTGAGGAATTCCAGGATAAACTGGCAATGGACAAATTTCTATGTGCTTAGCTGGATTCAGAGTTGCGGGTCAAGATCAACAAAAAGGAAGCAAAGAGACTGTGAAAAGCTATGGGATTTAGCATGGAACTTGAATCTTTCCCTGCAGCAGTACACCAAGAAAGGAAGCAGCCACTAGTGAGGAAAATGGAAGCTTAGTACCATGAGCCTTTTAAGTACGGCTCTGTGTCTAACATGTATGATGAAAGAGGGGATTCTGATCTGGTTCATGGATATTTTTCAATTACTAGAAAAAGTGATGAATTTGTTTTGTAGAACAAGGGAAACGGGCAAAAATGCAAAAATTAAGTGAATCAGTTAAGTTAAATACTAGTACTGTGAAATAATTGACCACAAAAAGCAGGATTGTTGTAAACATAAGGTTGGCCAGAGCAGGGTCACAAATGCCTATTGAAAGTCCCTCTCCCAGTTCAGGAAACAAGAATATAAGAATGGTCATACTGAGTCAGACCAATGGTCCATTTAGCCTAGTATCCTGTCTTCCGACAGTGGTCAGTGCCAGCTGCTTCAGAGGGAATGAACAGAACAGGGCAATTATCGAGTGATCTCTCCTCTATCATCTGTCCCAGCTTCCAGTTGTCAGAGGTTTAGGGTTGCCCAGAACATGGGGTTGCATTCCTAAGCATCTGGGGTAACAGCCATTTATGGACCTATCCCCCATTAATTTATCTAATTGTTTTCTGAACCGTTATATTTTTGACCTTCGCAACATCCCTTGAAAACGAGTTCCATAGACTGACTATGTGTTGTGTGAAGAAGTACTACCTTATATTTGTTTTAAACATTCTAACTCTTCATTTCATTGGGTGACCATTGGTTCTTGTGTTATGTGAAAAAGTAAATAACACTTCCTCCACACCACTCATGATTTTATAGACCTCTATCATATCCCCCCTTAGTCGTCTCTTTTCTAAGACGAACAGTCCACATCTTTTTAATCTCTCCTTGTATGCTGTTCCATATCCATAATCATTTTGGTTGCCCTTCTCTGTACTTTTTTCAATACTTTTTTGAGATGGGGCAACCAGAACTGCATGCAGTATTCAAGGTGTGGGCGTACCATTGATTTATATACCGGCATTATGATATCTTCTGTCTTATTATCTATCTCTTTCCTAATGGTTCCTAAAACTCTTGTTAGTTTTTTTGACTGCCACAGCACAAAGAGCAGATGTTTTCAAAGAATTATCCATGATGACTCTAAGAGCTCTTTCTGGAGTTAATTTAGACTCCATCACTTTTTATATATAGGTGGGACTATGCTTTGCAGTGTGTAGATTACTTTGTGTTTATCAATATTAAATTTCATCTGCCATTTTGTTACCCGGTTTTGTGAGATCCCTTTGCAACACTTCACAACCAACTTTGGACTTAACTATGTTGAGCAATTTTGTATTGTTTGCAAACTTTGCCACATCACTGTTTATCCCTTTTCCCAGATCATTTCTGAATATATTGAGCAGCACTAGTCCCACTACAGATCCTTGGGAGACTCTGATATTTTCCTCTCTCCACTGTGAAAACTGATCATTTATTCCTACCCTTTGTTTCCTATCTTTTAACCAGTTACTGATAGGACCTTCCCTCTTATCCCATGACTGGTTACTTTGCCTAAGAGCCTTTGGTGTGGCACCTTATCAAAGGCTTTCTGAAAGTCCAAGTACACTATAGCAACTGAATCACCCTTATGCACATGCTTGTTGACCATCTCAAGGAATTCTAATAGATTGGTGAGGCAAGATTTGCCTTTACAAAAGCCATTTTGACTCTTCCCCAACATACAGTGAAGCTAAGGGGCAAAGCTTGGAGCTACAAGGATCAACCCCACAGTTCTTGTTTAGATCTGGGCAGTTAAACAACAAAAGTGGGAGTTTGGCTATGGAATGTGAAAGAGGATCTGTGAAATACAGGGAATAGTAAACACTGGCTCAAACATAACAGTTATTAGACTAGACATGGTAAAACAGCTAGGGAATAGGGGATCAAAAAATTAATCACCTAATTGGTCCAAAATGGAGGCAGTGACTGGGCAATATGCACCCATCCAAAACTGGGGAAATTGGACTTCTCAAATTCAAGCAAGAAGTCTGGATAGCCAAGATAATGGTCAACCTAATCGTTGGTTTGTATTTAATTATGGCTAACAATTGTGTAATAAAAGTCAGGAAATATGTCTTATGAATTCAATCTGTGGACATTCCCTTTAAATATATGGCTCATGTGAAGCAAATGATTTCTTGGCAATTGGTTTGTAGTGAACACCACTATACCAGGAATTGGCTGCCTGGCCATCAAAGTTCTCTGCCTACCTGATAGTCTATACAACTGGCTATTCTAGCTTATTTTCACATAAGTATGAAACTGTATCCAGATTCTGAGCCTGGTACATGAAAGTTTGAACACAAGTTTAAGTTACTTACCTAGCAATATGAATAAATTGAAAATTAATTCCTATGAACTGATAGGTTTGAATAACAGAAATTGTGGATGTGAAACATACTACTTCTGGTGGCAATGATGTATCTACATTAGTATTACAGCTCTTGAGAAAAATTAGAGCTATTGGAAAACAACGCCATGATCAGAAACTTGATACTTTTAGAAATTCCCCCCAAAAAAGAAATCAGAGGTTTAGCTAGCAGGATTGGGGTTTTTTTTACTCTAAATTTCTGTCTGATTTATTTGGGTTTGTACTACCACAATCTCTCTTGAAATAGCCAGAGTGCTATCTGCTAGATCTTCCAAATGTACTTCCCCACATGTTTGATTTCATATATATAACAGAATCTTCATAATAAATTCTTTAAACTAGCTCATGAAATGAATAAAGTGAAATTTTCTGGTTCCAGGATCTAGTATTTATCCTAGCTATACCTTTTAAAAGCGATGACACAGCTTTGCCTCAGTTAAACAGAGGTTAGAGAACATTGGTACTATAAGCAGTCATTTTCCATCCAGCTAAGCTTTCTTTGGAATGTGACTGTCAATTTTTCCTGTTTCAGACCCTGAAGGAGGTATCCACATTCATTCAACCTAAAGACTCCAAACTCTTGGGACTCCTCTGAGCAAAATATGCCAGAAGGTGGAGTGAGAAACTGTAATTATAATCTGTGGAGTGCCTAAGGACAATCTCTTTAATTAACTAGATACATTCCACTGCTACTAAATGCAGTCTGTCCATGTTTAAAAATGTTTATTTTGTCCTATCTACTCATCGCTTTTTATGCTATTGATAAACACACAATATGTGCATCCAGTAAGTATGCTAAGTGAAACAAGGAGAACCATCCATTTCTAATGAGCCCACAACCAAGTTCTGTGCACTCCAAGAAACACTTAATTAAGCTATTGTGTATTTATTGTTAAATGTTGATGACATACATGTACTGCTTCTCAGATCCTAGTAGTAGCTGTTTCATTATAGTGCTTGTAAATACGATACATGTAATTAGAGACTATACCAATTTGCACAGTTTCTACATTAAAATACATAAATTACTGAATGAGAGGGGACAGGTACAGGTTGATGGGCCTTTGTGGAGTTAAGGTTGTGATCAGGTTAACCCTATGAAGAGGACATGGAGCTATACTAAGGCTCTGTCTCTGGAGGAATATGTTCTAGTCACTACCAGCTCCCAAACGTTCTGCATCAGGCAGATTTTAACTATGGTTTTTGAAAAAGTGCCGAACAGAATTTGTCTTGGTTGCATTTGCTATTAAACTGTGTTCAGTTGTATGTGTTACTGATGGTCATTGTCATCAATGAGGAATTCTTGTTGTATAAAAAAGGCTATGGATCCAAGAGCGCAAGCATATAGTGCCATGTAAGAGCTTCTGTCCTTTTACTCTCCCTTTTAGAGTTATGTGCTTTTTGCTTTTTTTCCAATGGGGAAAAAAAGCCAAACCCCTAAAGGCTCTATCTCTCTTTTTGACACTACACATTATACCTTCCTAACTGAATGCGATTAATGGCTCTAAAGAATTACTTCCCTTATACCATGAAAATTAGTACTTGTTTGAAATATGAGAACACTACCATGATGACAGCATTCAGAAATTATACTTACCTGTCAAGATTTTTTTCTTTTCCCTAATTTATCTTCATTTCACAAAGTGCACTCCACAAATCTGTGATAAGAAGAGGTTACTCACCTGTGCAGTAACTGATGTTCTTCGAGATGAGTGTACCTGTGGGTGCTCCACTCCAGGTGTTGGTGCATCCCTGTGCCTTCGCTTGGAGATTTTGACAGCAGTACTCGTACTCATCGCGGACGTGCAGAGCCTGCCCCATGTTGAATGTGCTTTAGTAGTACGCTTGCGCGGCTGGTCCCCTCAGTTCCTTCTCTACAACGGAGGCTACCCCAACTCTGAAGTAGAGGGGAGGAGGGTGACTAATGGAGTACCCAGGGACACTCATCTCAAAGAACGTCAGTTACTGCACAGGTGAGTAACATCCTCTTCTTCTTTGAGAGACACCCCTGTGGGTGCTCCACTCCATGTGACTTAAAAGCAGTGTATCTCAAGGGACTTTGGATTTGGTAGGAATGCAGTAGATAATACAGTTCTGCCCAATAGTGTATCAGTGAGAGAGCCTTGAGTAAGGGCATAATGCTTAACAAATGTGTGTTCAGAAGTCCAAGTGGCTGCTTTACAGGTATCAGCCAGAGGAACTATGCATAGAAAAGCCACGGAGGTAGCTACAGATCTAGTGGAGTGAGTCCCGATGCAGGATGAAGGAATTGTCTCCTTTAATTGGTAGCACAGATGGATGCAAGCAGAGATCCAGTTGGAAAGTCTCTGGGTGGAAATAGGTGTCCCCTTGAATTGTTTTGCAATGGAGACAAAAAGTCTGGAAGAGTTCCTAAGGGGTCTGGTTCTATTCAAATAAAAGGACAAAGCCCTGCGTACATCCAACATATGCATTGTGGATTCAAAGGAGTTTGCATGTGGTTTCGGAAAGAAGGTTGGTAGGTGTATAGGTTCATTGATGTGGAATGACGAATGTACCTTTGGAAGAAATTTGGGGTGTAGTCGGAGGGTAACCTTGTCCTTAAAAAATATTGTGTAGGGTGGGTCCACCATGACAGCTGCTATTTCTCCTGCGTGTCTGGAAGAGGTGATTGACATTAAGAATGCTGTTTTCATAGAGAAGTGTAAGAGGGAGCAAGTGACTAGGGGCTCGAAAGGTTGTTACATTAAACAAGTTAATACTAAGTGAAGATCCCACAGAGGGGTAGGACGTTTAATGTCCAGGTATAGGGGTTGGAATCCTTTAAGAAAACAGAAGTACCATCAATCTTGTCGTGAAAAGTTATAATAGCAGCTAAATGGACTTTGATGGAGCTAAAAGAAAGGCTGTATTGCTTAAGGTGACAGGGCATGGATTACTTGATGATAACCTGTTTGTTCATTCCCTTTGGGGTTTCTGCTATTGGCCACTGTCAGAGGACAAGATACTGGGCTTGATAGACCTTTGGTCTGATCCAGTATGGCCGTTCTTATGTTTTTATATTCTTAAGGCCCAGTAGGTAATCAAATATGGCCGGAAGAGGTGTGGAAGTGGGAAGAATTTGGTTGTTCAAGCACCAATGTGTGAATCATTTCCACTTTTGGAGATATGTGGTGGAGTAGATTGTGTTCTGCTATGTAAGAGTACTCTTTGAACATGCTAGTTCACTTTGTGGGAACCATGGAGGTACCAAACTTTGAGGTGAAGCATGGATAGGTTGGAGTGGAGAAATCAACTGTGTTGCTGCAATAGGAGGTTCAGAGTGAGAGGCAATGAAATCGGTTGACAAATTGACATTCTGGTGAAGAATGGATACCACAGTTTTCTGGGCCACGACAGGGCAATCAAAATTACCGTGGCATGATCTGTTCATATCTTTGTCAGAACTTTGTGGAGAATCAGTATCAGGGGAAAAGCTTACATTACATGTTGAGCCCATGAGATCAACAACACATCTCCTAGGGAATGTTTGCCAACCCTGCTCTGGAGCAAAATTTGGGATATTTTTTGTTCTTCGCAGTTGCAAAGAGGTCCAAGGTTGGATAGCCCCAAACGCGGAACATGTTGTGTATGATCATGTCGTTTATTTCCCATTCGTGATCCCAGGGAAAACGTCTGCTTAGTTCATTGGCAATGGTATTCAGGACCCCGAGAAGATAGGCGGCTGATATCCAGATGTTGTTCGTGAGGCACCAATTCCAGAGCTTCATGGCTTCTGTACAAAGCAAGTGAGATTGAGCCTCTCCCTGCCTGTTGACACAGAACATGCATGCGATGTTGTCTTCATTATCCGAACATGTTGATTCCGAATGAATGGGAGAAAGTGCCAGCAGTCATTGCATATGGCTCACAGTTCTAGGATGTTTATGTGTAGGGAGGCTTCGGTGGAAGATCATAGTCCCTGGACTGCGTGGTGGGACATGTGTGCTCCCCATCCCATGAAGGATGCATCGGTAGTCATTATGAGTGATGGAGCATCCTGGAGAAAAGGCACTCCTGAGCAGAGGTTGGAAGGAACTGTCCACCATCAGAGGGAGGCTTTGACTCTGAAGCATATGGCTAGAGGCTTGTTTAGAGCATGCACATTCGGTCTGTGAAGAAGGGGTTTTATTGGGAATCAAGGTGCACTCCTATGAACTCTAGTTGTTGGGTAGGAGATAAGGCTGATTTGTTTTTGTTTATTTGTACGCTAAGGAAAAGGAAGGAAGCAACAGTAAGCTGCATGGATCAAAGAGCTTCATCAAGCATTGAGGCTTTGAGGAGACAATCGTCGAGGTAAGGAAATATTATGACCCCCTGTTTCCTGACGTGGGCAGTGACTACCACTAGGTGTTTGGAGAAAACTCAGGGGGTGGTAGATAGGCCAAAGGGCAACACTCTGTATTGAAAATGTGTCGAACCGAGGGTAAAGCAAAGAAGACATCTGTGGGCTGGGTGAATAATCTCATGAAAAGGCATCCTGTAGCTCGAGGGCTGAAAACCAATCACCCTGCTCCAGTGCTGAGTTTATGGTGGTGAGTGTAACCACTTTTAACTTGCTTTTTGATAAATTTGTTTAGCTGCCTGAGGTCAAGGATCGGTTGCCATCTCCTGGTTTTCTTTTCTGTTAAGAAGTAATGGGAATAGAAACCTTTCCCTCTGTGTTGTTCAGGCACGAATTCTACTGCCCCCAATTGAAGGAGATGTTGTACTTCTTGGAACAGCAGTTGCTTATGAGAGGGGTCCCTGAAGACGGTCAGGAAGGGTGGGTGGGTGGGAGGTAAGGAGAGGAAGAGGATAGAATACCCAGTTGTGATGACCTCTAGAACCCACTTGTCGGTAGTAATATTTTGCCATTGATGGGAGAATGGGCGTTGGTGGTGTCCAAAAATAGGGGCAGGCAGTGTAAGCACTGAAGTGGGAATATTGTTTTCTATACCCTCGACCAAGGCTTCAGATTTGCTTATTGGCCGGAGGGGGTTGAGACACTGCCGAGGAGTTGGGATGGTGGTGTTGGTATCTGGGTCTCTAGCGTTGCTGTTGTTGCTGTTGCTCATGTATTCTATGGAATTGCTGGGAGTATGTGGGGTAGCGTGGTCACTGGTAAGGCTGGTATCTATATTGTCACCTTTTGATCGTAGGGGTTTGAATTCCTAGAGATAGAGAGTTGCCCTGAAGTCCTTCATGGACTGGAGTACGTCATTCGTAGTGGAGGCGAAGAGTTTGTCACCGTCAAAGGGGAGATCCTCAGTGGTACTCTGGACCTTGCAGGGAAAGGAAGAGGACAAGAGCCATGAACCTCGGTGCCTCACAACTGCTGTGGCAGTGGACTGTGCCACAGTATTGGCCACATCAAGGGCAACTTGAAGAGCGGTGTGGGAGATGATTTGTCCCTCTGAAATTATGGCTGTAAATTGTTGTTCCTTTTCTTCTGAAATGTGATCAATAAAGTCCATGAATTTATTGTAATTCTTGTGGTCATATTTTGCCAGAAAGGCTGTATAATTAGCAATGTGAAATTGCAAGGTGGAAGAAACATATACCTCATGTCCAAGCAGGTCTAATTGCTTACTGTCCTTGTCGGAAGGAGTGGAGAGGGGAAACTGGTGTTTGTTCTTTTGGTTGACTGTGTCTACTACCAGCGAGTTTGGCACTGGGTGAGTGAAAAGGAATTCCGAGCTCTTGGAAGGAATAAAATATTTCCGATCTGCTTGCTTACGGGTAGGCAGGCTTGCAGCCGGAGTTTGCCAGATGGCCTTGGCAGGTTCTAAAAGGGCTGCATTGATAGGTAATGCAATTCTAGAAGAAGAAGAGG
This sequence comes from Chelonoidis abingdonii, assembly GCF_003597395.2. Taxonomy (NCBI): domain Eukaryota; kingdom Metazoa; phylum Chordata; order Testudines; family Testudinidae; genus Chelonoidis; species Chelonoidis abingdonii. The sequence goes on along the minus strand of NC_133770.1, from coordinate 261,588,559 downwards.
GCTGCAGGATGTCAGTTAGCTCATGCTGCTGTTCACAAACTTCATCTAGGTTAATTCGTAGATCATTGGCAACTCTTTTAAAGAAGTCCTGAAATGTTGAGAAGTCGTCCAAAGATGTCGGGGGAGGAGGAAGCAATTCTTCATCAGGCAGCACAACTGGTTCTACCAGGTTAGAGGCAGGCCGTGATTAATCTTGTGGTTGTGACAGGGCTACCTGGTGTCTTGAGTCAGTGGCAGGGTCGTCAGCTGGTGGTACCGACGAGGTCTCATGCCTGGCTGCAGTGGTATAATAAGTGTAGTCCCGAGTATAAGGAGCCCATTGCCACTGTGGTGGGAAGGGCATAGGTGGTGCTATCCAGGGGTTCATGCACCATAGGGCAGGACCCATGGAGTAGGATGAGGTAACTTTTCTATGACCTCTCTTGACTGGGGTCTATGGACAGGAGATCCGATGAGGTGAAAATTCTCCCTGCAGCCCAGATTCCTCATCACTGGAGGAAAGCTGTGCAGACCTTGGCTGAGTGTCCGGAGAGAAGTAGGTGTTAAGCAGGGGTGACTGCAAGATAGGTGATACCAGCAGATCCCTTGAAAGTGTGAACTGCAGTGCTGCAGCGCCTCTGTGAGGTGAGGACTGCGTGAGAGAATTTGTTGTGAGGAAAGGTTCCTCTGCACCGGTGTCCTGAGCCTTATGTCACTGCTGGCTATCTCAGAGGCTACTAGTGCTGGGAGAGTGAGAGGAGCCTGCGGGGAGTCAGGCAGGCTAGTATATGTTGTCACTGCTTCTATTGCAGTGTCAAACTGTGCCATGTGAGAGGCAGGCAACTGAAAGCCTGAAGCCTTGCCACTGGAGGTTGGTGTGACCGCCACAGCCGCAGGCGGGTTTTGCGTGGCACTGGAGGAGCCCAGCAAGTGAAAGGTACTTAGTTGGGGAAGCATCGGGAGGGATACAGTGGATTTGCCCAGAAAACCTTGTCGGGTGAGAGAAACTGGTGCTTTTTTGAAGTTTTCTTTTCTTTCTTTGAAGTGGGGTGGCTGCGGTGTGCAGCAGGTCAGAGCCTGGGTCTGAGGCTGGTCCAAGACATTTTTGTAGCAGAAGCAGTTTTAACCAAAGCTCCCTGTCTTTGCATGCCCTGGATTTTAACTTGCTGCAGTGGGCACATTTTGGGGGGATGTGGGACTCCCCCAAACATTTAATACATTTAGAGTGGCCATCTGAAAGAGGGATGGCATCATTATAGTTACAGCAGTGCTTAAAATCTGGAAAGCCAGGCCTGTTGGAAGCAGCTGCTGCTGACAGGAACAAAAAAGTTTTTTGTTTGTTTGTTTGCTTTTTTTTTTTTTAAGAAAAGAGAAGGGAAAAGGGAATCTAACTATTAATGGGAAGCTAAACTAAGAGGGAAATGAGTTGAACAAAGGAGAGAAGAAATTCTCTAATGAGTCTGCTGAGCTACGTCTCAGGCTGGGAACAGCAGAGAAGGAACTGAAGGGACTTGTGCAGCATGTGTACTATTAAAGCACACTCAGTGCAAGGGGCAGGCTCTACATGTGCACGACTGGTATGAGTACTGCTGTCAAAATCTCTGAGCGAAGGCGCAGGGATACACGAACACTTGGAGTGGAGCACCCACAGGGACATCTCTTGAAGAAAAACATCTGATGTTGTAAGACCAGTGTGAAATCTTGCCCGCTCTAATAAAGCTGAGAATTGCATCCTTTTGTCAGCTATGGAATTGATGTGAAGAAGTCTGTTTCATTAGAGATGATCTATTCCAATGGTTTGGAGAATGTATAGACACACACAACAGCCAAACTCTATTCTCATTTGTACTGGTGCAATCCCATTGAAATCCACACAGGAGAATTTGGCCCACTGAATACAGTATTCTGCTACATCTCTTTATATACATTTGAATCTTAAAAATAGAAAAAAATAAACATACTGAGGTAAATTGTGCAACTCCCATTGACTAGAATGAGAATTGCACCTTTATAAATGAAGGCAGATTGGGCCAAAATATTTCCACGTTAGGTCTGATACTGACATCTTTGAGATACCCGTAACACTCATTGATTTCATGGGATTATTGGATATGCAAAGACTGTGTAGTGAGGTGGCCTGGCTCCCAGCCGCCCCAGAGGACGAAGAGCCCAGCCAGAGGCTGGACTGGGCGGAGCTAAAGAGCTCTGTGCCCACCCTGCAAAGGGTCAGGTGTTGACATGGAACTATAAAGGCGGGCCCTCAGAGCTCAGTCAAGCCCCAGCAGCCGAAGTGAGCAAACGTCCCTCAGGGAGTTTGGGACTGGGAGACTCCTGCGACCCAGGGTAGCCACCCAGAGTGGCCGGAGCTCCCGCGTGCTCACCACTTAGAGAAGCTACCAGAGCTCCCCCGTGCCTGCTACCCAGAGGAGCCACTGGAACTACCCTGGGCCAACTTTCCGGAGGAGTTGCCAGACCTTCCACCCAGCCCCGGCTGGGACAAACCCATGCACCTGGACCCTGCGAAGGACAACCCCAGGATCCAGGTAAGCCCTGAGGAGGAGTCTGGAAGTAGCCCGGGGGCAGCCAACCCTAGTCTGGCTGCAGTACAGCCAGAGTCAATGTCACTGTGTGCGGCCAGGATCCCTACTGACACAGCAGCAGACTACCTGCCACTGTTAGGCCCCCGGATGGGACACAGAGGAGTGGGCGGGCCTGCGTTCCCCCTGCCACCCCACTCACAGGTGGCAGTCTCCCCCTCGCCCCGACGCTCAGGCCCAGGAGCCTGGCCTTCTTACCTTGCAGAACTGTTTGCTCAGCCCCTGCCTGAGGTCCTGAGCCCTGAACCCTTTTTTATTGCCCCTCCCTGACCCAGGGCCTGCACTTAATAAACTGCACTGTTTGCTCAGCCCCTGCCTGAGGGTCTGAGCCCCCAGACTATTGTCTGTTGCCCTGCCCTGACCCAGGGCCTGGGCTTAATCAACTGCACTGTTTATTCAGCTCCTGCCTGACGGTCTGAGCCCCTGAACTATTGTCTGTTGCCCTGCCCTGACCCAGGGCCTGGGCTTAATATACTGCACTGTTTGCTCAGCCCCTGCCTGAGGGTCTGAGCCCCCGAACTATTGTCTGTTGCCCCGCCCTTACCCAGGGCCTGGGCCTAATAGACTGAACTGGTTGCTCAGCCCCTGTCTGAGGGTCGGAGCCCTGAGCTGTCATTGTTGCCCCAGGTAGTGAGGCAGCCTGGCTCCCAGCCGCCCCAGAGAGGGGTGAACCCCAACAGCAGACGTCTACAGACTGAAAGACTGATCTTATCGTTGTCTTTGTTCTGTAATGTACTTAATCAGCAGTAAATGCATAGAGTTTTCATGTGAGGAAACATGGCCTCCTAACTGCAAATTAATTAAAAAATAACAAAGAATAAAAGTTGTATGTGTTGTGATAGACCCAGGCCAGTTGGGTACAGCAGAAGAGCAAAAGGCAGATATACTGGCCACTGGATTAACAGTTTTGTGTTCCCTGACTGACCAGAGCAGGGACTGCTCCAGGCTAATGTGAACACCTGACTTTAACCTGCAAAGAGTCAGGTGAGGCCATTAAGCTAATGTGATCACCTGACTCTAACTAAGGCCCCACTGATACTATAAAAAGGGCTCACTCCAGTCAGGCAGAGGAGAGCCAGGGAGCCAGAGGAGAGCAAGTGTGGCTGAAGGGCTGGTTAATGAAGACACCCTCAAACCATCGTTAAGGGAGCCCTAAGGTAAGGGTGAAGAAGGGAGAAGCAGGAGAGCTGTGGGGAAGTGGCCCCGGGAAATGTAGCAACTCTGGCAGTGAAAGGTTGACTGCCAACAGCTGCTACCATTAGGGTTCCTGGGCTGGAACCTGGAGTAGAGGGCAGGCCCAGGTTCCCCACAACCCCCCACTACAGGAACATCTCCTGGGAGGGGAAGTCTGGCCCCTGTCAGGACAGGAGGCTAAACTGTTCTGAAATAAGCCCTAGGGACAACAGAGACTGTGAGAGTTCTCTCACCAACCTCCTTGCTGGCCTATGATGAAAAGGGCTCAGTAGACTGTAACCCTGTCCCTAGAGAGAGAAGGGCTATGTGGAGGGTCACAGTGAGCCACTGAGGCTAGCATAAACCGCCTAGAAGCGCAGGATCCACAGGGGCAAGATCTGAGTTCTGCCACAGTGTTTGTTTCTTAACAAATAAGTATGTTAACAATGTTGATGTTTTTATTGGTTTCTAGGTCTCCTGAGTTCTGTTTGTGGCTCTGCCATTGCCTTGCTTTGTGGCAGCTAAGTCACATCCTCTCTCCATTCCTTAACCTTCTATATGCAAAACAAGTCCAACACTTACATATCTAACAGTGGAGTCGTGGGACCTAATTAGTTCAAACTCTAGGGCTTTGAGATCCTCAGATGACAGGCACTATGGAAATGCAAGTATTATTTCTATATGGTCAAAACTATTTTCCCATAAATGTGTGTCTTTGTAAGATTAAGAAAAAAAATCAATTCTCTTTTGTGCCAAACCCATAAGGTAGTCATAATGAGGAAAATCAAGAGAGAAATAACTCTTATAAGAGGGCCCCAATCCTAGCAAGGGATGAGTTTAGTGGTTCCTGCATCAGTAGAGGGCTAAAAAGAACAGGATGGGCTGGATCCCGCAAGATTTCCAACCCCCACAGAACATCTGGTCTCGCAGGATTTGGCACAAGATTTGGTACCATAAATTCTCATGGGATTTAGTACCATGATGTGCTCAGGGCCATTTCCTGTTTTTTTCATTTCTAGCTGTCAAAGGAGGCCCTGAACACATGGATCACAGGCAGCACTCTGGCAACAACCAAAACCTGCTTTATTATGCAGAGCACATGGCTAGCCAGCTGTAGGGATGGCACCAAAATGCAGTGCAGCAGGACAAGCTAACAGGCCCCTTGCAGCCACTTGATGCAGATGTGTTGCCTATCCTTGACCAGGAGGATACTGGAAAAGGAGAGGGAGGGAAGAGAGAGCAAAAGGCCAGGAAGGGAACCATGTCCTAAGTGGACAGGGAAAGGGCAACTCACGGAGATAATGCAGTGTGTTTCAGATCAGTTTGGAGGCCTGTAAAACAGTGGTCAGGTGCAACATGAAACCCCTGGTCCCTGCAGCAGGGTGAGTTCACAAACAGTTTACTGGGAGGGCATGGCCCAGTGGTCTGGCCTCCTTGGCAGATGTGTTTGGGGTTCAGAACACTCCCTTGTGACACCACAGGGTCTCAGGAGGGCAGTTCTGGTGGGAGCAAAAGGCGGGACTCCAGGTGGCTTCAAAGTCAGGTCTGCGAGGTAGCACAAGGGAGACATAAATGGGGGTCGGAGGTCCTGGAACATGCCACATGTCTGCAGGGCAGCAATAATAGCAGTGTGGTGGTAGAATGGCAGTGTTCCTTTCGAAGACACCATAATCCTGAGGTCCCCAAGCTGTGGGGGCACAGCTGGGGTGGCAGCCAGACTACACAGGAGAGGGGAGGGAGCACCACCCAGCTCTGCTCCTGGCCCCAGCTGTGGCCCTAGCCTCAGCCCCCTTGCCCCTGTCTGCGTCTCCGGCTCCTGGAACCATGGCCCTTCTCTCAGCCCCGGCAGGGGAGGATGTGGACAGGTGTAAGGAGGTACATGAGATATGAAGTTTGAGGATCACTACCATAGTCACTGTACCTAGGAGGCAGTGCTGGAGTCAACTTTGGTGGTGGTCCGACCTGACCCATGGCCAGACCCCATGGGAGCGGGGGGCATGTCTTTGTTCTGGGGCTTATCAGACAGGTCACGTATGCAGACTAGCTGGCAGAACTTGGAGCAGATTCTAACCTGGTGCTGATGCCAAAGAACGTGTGGATCAGCAGCCAACAGCCATGAAAGGCCAAGGATTATGGGGAAGTGCGGTGAGTGGATCATTCTGAACCGAAGGACCTCCTGATGGTCCTGAAAGGCATCTTCCAGAGGCACTGTCCTCCCTGCACTGTCCCCGAAGACAGGAATGTGTAATCTAGTTCCCACTAGGTCAGGGAGAGTCTTTGGATGAACCAGAATACCCAGAGCTTGGGCAATATCAGCATCTATGAAGTCAGCTGCTGTCCCAGAATCGATCATTGCCACTGAGATAGAATTGGTGGAATTCAGTGAGGGGGGCATTATCTTGTGACTTGCCCAGGCCAACCTCCTCTGCTGGCCAAGTCATTTCCTAGCATCATGCTAGGTCTTGGAATGAGTAGTTGGAAAGCATACGGTTGGATCCTCCCCAGTAGAAAAACAGCCCGTAGTGGTGATGGCGCTCTATTTCCTCAGGGGTCACATGGCGAGGGGTGCTATCTAGCTACATAGATTTGTGGTCTGGGCTGGAGACAGCTGCCAAGAGGCATTGGCCGGATGGTAACATGGACCCTTTCCTTTCCTCATCTCGTTTGCTGAACCTGTAGTCGATGAGTATAACAAAGGTATCTAGTAAAAGCAGCAGAGAATCCTGTGGCACCTTATAGACTAACAGACATTTTGGAGCATGAGCTTTCGTGGGTGAATACCCACTTCGTCAGACGCAGTGCCCTGTGTCTGACGAAGTGGGTATTCACCCATGAAAGCTCACGCTCCAAAATGTCTGTTAGTCTATAAGGTGCCACAGGATTCTCTGCTGCTTTTACAGATCCAGACTAACACGGCTACCCTTCTGATACTTGAAAGGTATCTAGGTTGGTCAGGGCCTCTACACGAGCTAACTCATCCTTAACCTGCTCACATAGTCCCCACCGGATTTGGTAGAGCCAGGCCGTTTGGTTCCACTCAATGTCAGAGATTAGTCACTGAAAGCGGGCAGAGTAGGAAAAGGCCTGTTCCTGCCCCTGCTGGAGTTTGTGCAGGGCCATCTTTGCCATCCAGGCAAAGTGGAGATTGTCAAATATGGCAGAAAATGCCTGTAGAAAGGCATCCCAGTTCAAAAGAGTTGGGCCTACTTGTTCGAGTACGGGTGAGGCCCAGTCCAGTGCATCTCCCATCAGGAGACTAGTGAGTCCTACTTTTGCTTGGTCAGTGGGGTAGAACTCAGGACAGAAAAGAAACAGCAGGCAGTATTGGTTAATAAACCAATATTGGTTAAATTTTGGTGATACCTACTAAAACATTCTGGGAGGTGGACTGGTTCCAGGTATGCAGCTGCAGCACATGCCCATAATGCAGCACTCTCATCCTGCAGCTGAGCCTCCAACCCTCATAGCATCTGGTTATCTGCAGCATGCTGTGCCAGCTGGACCTATGGTGCCACGTTTTCATCGTGGAGCTGGGTGGACTGCCTGTACAGAGCTTGGCTCTCTCTTGCAAGCTGCAATACTTGGGCTCGAAGTATGGGGAGCTCCTCCTGGAAGCAGTCAACCCATTCAGGCATCTATGATACTCTCTGGGGCATGCTGGGCAGGGAGTGGCCTGCTGCCTCCATGTTCTCCCAGGATAGGCCTTCACCACAGGCTAGCGTGATCCAGGCAAACTGTCGACATCCCAACAAGAATGCTTGGAACTAAGGGTCAGAGCAGGAGCAAACCTGAGTCTTGGAGTAGTCAGGTTCCAGGCCAGGGTCAATACCAAAGATCAGAGGCAGGTTTCAGAGTCTGGGTCAGGAGGCAAAGTCTGATTCAAACCAAGATTGAAGCCAGGTGTTCATGAGCAGAAATGGTGATGGTAGCTACAGAAGATCCACACTGTTGCCTGGACACTTCCTGGAATGCCTTTTGGGTTTATATAGGGTGCCCTTGAGATGAGACTTGATCTGTGTCCACAGCAGGTTATAGTGCCATGGAGTGAAAGCTAGTTACACCTGCTGCTGGGTGACAGCATGAAGATGTCAGTAGCTTGGCAGCCCTGGGTTCTAGACCTATGGGGTCTTACAAGGTAAGGGGCTGCTTTGGGGTTTTTGGGGGAGCTGGTGGGCAAATTGGGTGTTCCCTTAGCTGATGAAAAATCTGAGGGCCCTACTACCACATTGACATACCTCGGCATTGTGCCTGATGCAGTTCTGTCTTCCTTGGGACGAGCTTACGGTGCTAGAACATATGGTTGTTAATGTCAGCAGGGCCAAAAAGGTTTGTTTGAGGGATCTCCAATATCTGTTGAGCCATCTGAATTTACATGCAAAGTCATAGCCCCAGGCACATCTTCTATGTGTTTTGCTACAAGTGGAAGCCCTGTACCACTTTTTAAGGGTAACAACAGAGATGAAGAAAGACCTGGCACCATTTGCTTACTCACTATAATGGGGTTTCCATATAGAATCATAGAACTGGAAGGGACGTCGAGGGATGAAGATATGTTTACATGCTCAAGGCAGCCCTGCAGGTCTACTTGTTTGCCACAGGCAGATAGGTTTTGGCTTGTATTTTAGGGTGCATTGGTATAACCAGGAGTGGAAGGAGTCTGGAATTTTGAAGGACATCACATTCCTGGAGTCCTGGTCACTATCTGGGATGGGGAGTTCAGGAACAAGATGGTCAGGTTTTGGTGTGACAATGAAGTAGTTGTCCATGTGGTGAACTTTCAGTCCACTAATTCTGCCAGGTTAGTGAGGCCTTTCATTCTCCAATATTCATTTCACTGCCAAGCATGTGCCTTAGCTTAACAATGGCCTAGCCAATGCTCTTCCTTGATTGCAGGTGGACAGATTCTGAACGCTAGCACTGGAGGCCATGGAGATGCCTGAACAGATGCTGGCAGCCCTATGGAATCTTGGCTGATAGAGCAATATCCACAGCAAAGGGATCACTTGCACTGCACAGCTTTCTGGCTTACACAACAGCATTTGGGCGTTTCAGTCATTAAGGAGGGCTGTGGGTCTACCCAGGGTCCAACCTATACCAGAACCCCAAATCTGGCAGTTCATTGTCTTGCTGCATAGGTGAGGGGACAGGCATCACTGACAAAGCTAACCAGGTGTCGGGGGGAGGGGAAGGCTTTTACTGCAGGCCTGTGGGTTGTCCAGACCCCTGTCAGGGATTCTTGGCCCACAGGATGCTGGAGGGTTGGGCTTGGGGATACTGGGTCATGAAGCAATGTCAGGAAGCCAATGACCTTTCAGGTCCTTAAAGCAATTAGTCAAGGCATTTCATTAGATCTGCAGTACCTGGGGGTGAGGCTGTACTTTTCTACTTTTTGACTTCTATGGGGTCTTCTGGGCCAGTGAACTGGTCCCTTCGGCTGGCTCTTGAACTACAGGTCATGCAGTTACTCTACGGCTGAAGGTCTACAGGTCAAAAAAGAGGGGTCAGCAAGGCTGTTGCTCTGCACTGCTCTGGGGAGATGGACTTGTGCGGGCACTGCAGGCATATGTTCCTGAGCCACCTGTGTTTCTGCAGAAGCATCTTTCCTTCCTAACCAAATTGCAGTTTGTGGAAGTGTTGAGTGACAGCCCCTTCCTATTGGGCACGCCACTGGGACAGCATGGCTCCTACTCATTCCATAGAGAAGTAGCAACTGTGGCTACCCAGATGGGTTTGGGTGCATCAGTGGTTCAGGTTATAGGATGCCGATGATTCAGGGCTTACATGCACCTGCCTGAGGAGAGGCCGTAAGCACCTCGGGTTTTAACCTTGTCTGCTTCTTCCCCATTTCTATCATATAGAATGCACCAGAGCATGTCTACGCCTGAGAATATTGATTTGCAGGCCCAGCATAGTGCACTGCACTTACAGGAGGGTGTATAATACAGTGAGAGGCTCACACTGGGCCTCAAGTGGGATGCGATTTTGTTTTGGCCTTTCTTGCATGACCTGGCCCCCGAAAGCACATGCTGGACATCACTGTTATTCACTTAGGGGAGAATGAGCTGGGAACATGCTCCAGGCTGCAATAATTTGGAGGGATAAGCTGGATGATGGATTGCTGGTGGATATGTTTCCTGGTATGGGGATATTATGGTTGGAGATGCTGGTTGGCAAGGTTTGGTGAACTTCAGTCCACCCACCAAAGACGGATAGGGCCAGAAGGCCAACCAGAAAGTATTGACATGGCTGGCGTCCAGAGGGGGCTTCATTATATGACACAGCCACATAATCCAGAGTGTTGCTGAGCTTTGAGAGGATGGAGTGTGCCTTTCTGATATAGGTGCCGATTTGTTCCTAAATTGTCTCGGTATTGGGTTGGCCTAACTCCTAGGTAGTGGGGCAAGGTGGAGACAGTCAAGCTGCCACCTTCTTGTGGCATGTGCCCTGTGCAGAAACTCACTGATTTTGGTTCCATAGCCAAAAGGTAACATTATTCCTGGTGGAATTCTGTGCCTAAAATTTAAACATTCTGCATATATTTTAAAATTCTGAAAAATTTTGCAAATTCTATTTTTCAAAATAACACTATATAATCATGCCAGTTTCAATTATTTTGGTAATTTATTTCAAAATACCTGTCAGCAAGTGTGTCTCTAACAATATAGACACACTCAAATTCCCCCAGGAGTAGAGTTAAAGAAACCACTATGACAGCCAAGTTCCTGCTTCTCTGCCCCTTTCCCCACCAGAGCCCAGCCGGGGGCCTGACACTCAGACCCTTTTTTCCCAGAGCCTAGCCATGGGGCACCCCTGACCCAGCAACTCACACCTCCTCTTTCCCAGATTTGTTTCAGTACAAATCATGCATTTGGAAGCAAGCTGCTTGTGTTGAACAGAAAAATATAGCAGAGGATAGGCATATATTTCACTGAAACCACAAGCGCATTCACTCACTACAAGCACAAAACATAAACATGGACATGGAGGATTGTGAAATATGCACTCTGCCCAGACTTGATCAGCAGGACATGGAAGGAACCCAGGCAGATAAGTGAGTGACACATACTAGAACAAACTCTCCAAACACTACACAGCCAGAACCACCATGTGCAAAGCAGCCTCCTCTCACTACAAGACCTGCACTTGCTTCAACATAAAACTGCCTGCAAGGTGTACACAAGATTTTGTACAATACTTGGTGCTTGTCTATATAGTGGGGTAATGCTCACTATAAGCATGTGATTTCTAAAGTGGGCTAACATATTGTGCATTAACTGACCCATGTAGACACTGCCAGTGTGCACTAAAAGTTTCCTAGTGCACTTTAATATAGTACTAAGCACTACTTTTAGTGCACACCAGTAGGGTCTATACAGACCAATTAATGTGCAATGTGTAAGTGCACTATGGAAACAACGCCTCCAAAGTATGCATTGCTGCACCATGTAGACAAACCCAATGGCACAAAAGAACCCTTCCAAACCGTAGGAAAATACCTTAGTTACCAAACAAGTGAAGAGTTAGCTAATTTTTTTTTAAGTTTGTGTTATGTTATACATACTGTCACAGCCATGTCATGAGCAGCCAGACCTAGTAGTCAGAGCCAGAGTCCACAGTCATGAGACAAGAGTCAGTTGTCAGCTGGGTCAGGATACCAGGAGTTCAGAACAGTAGACAAACAAGGGATCAGAACCACAAGTCAGGAACCAGAGTCACACAAGGTTAGGATGCCAGGAAATCAAGCTGGGGGAGCAGGAAGTACAAGGCACACAGTCCAGCTCAGACAGCTTCCCACTCCTGCTGTTGGCTTAAGTGGGGCCAGTGGGCCAACCAGCTCTTCTGGGACTCCACCAATAGGATGTTAAGAAGAGACCTGCAACTTGGGGTTCTGTCCCTGATAAGCAATTGCTAGCAGGCTGCCAGGTGGAGGATTGGTGCATGGCTGCTCCCATGAATCCTGTGGGATCTGTGGGTTTGAGACCTGTGGGTCATGACATCATTTCCTCCCCTTCCAGGCAACATAGGTCCAGGTTTATCATGGTGGCTCCTGTGGAAGGCCCAAAACAGCATGTGCACGTGAACACTTTCCATTGGCTCCCAAGTGCATTCCTCTGGGCAATAACCTTCCTAGTCGATCAGGTACCATATGTGACATTTCACTCCATATTCTTTATGAAAATATGATTGATATGAATATGACATAACTGAGATATACTTTATGCAAGATGGCTCATGTGAGATATCATTGGAAAGGTTATGATTTACTAAATGTGATTATCCAATTTGTATGTCTGTATCATTTCTGTATCTGAAGTTAGGCATATTAACTATGTATCTGTATTTCAAATGTGTTACTTTGGGTGTCACCCCCCCAATCAGTGTTTCAGGTACACAATGGAAAAGCCAGGCAGGGCTCATGGGCTATTAGCAGAGACAATGGACTGTGAAAGAGCTTAGTCTTCCTGTGGACGCTGGAGACAGCTTACAAGCAATGGCTGCCACAGCCATCTAGAGACCTGGGTCCTAGTCACCTGGTACTGGATACCCATCCTCCCCTTTTGGGATCCCAGTGGTTTTCCACTAGAAGATAAAGGGTTCCCACCTTACACAAGCGCTATATAAGGCAGGGGAGTGACATCATCGAGGTTCTCCTCTGCCTCCCCACCCTAAGAGACACTAAAAAAGACCTGGAAGCAAGAACTGAACTGGAGGGAGAAGGGTTGAGCTCAAGCTGGAAGAACATCTAGCTTGTGAGTAATATACCTGAGGTCTCAAGAAGGAGACCAGTACAGCTGCCTTTCAAGACTTTCTGTAATCTGTCTGCAACAACACCTAAGGTGAAAAATACTATTTGTAACCAATTTCTTTACTGATACTAGCTTTGTCTGCATATTTGGTTTCATTTGCTGCTTTGTTCTGTATATTATCTCTTATATTCACTTAAAATCCACCTTTGGAACTTATTTCTTGTTTACAATAAAACCCAGTTTGTGCAAGTGTGCACATCTCTCTTCACATTGAGGAAGAGGGCAGATTTTTGTGAGCTTGCGCTCTACAGATTTTTCTATACAGTGCAAGACAGTATTATTTTGGGTTTATCTCCTAGAAAGGGGTGTGCACATGAGTGCAGGGAGAGTCCTCTCACACACAGCTGACTTTAGTCTCTCTCTGCAGCGGGGTGCATAGGTGCCAACTCCATGGGTGCTCCGGGGTTGGAGGGGAAAAATTAGTGTGTGCTCTACAACCACTGGCGGCCAAGTTCCTCTCCCTGCCCCTCCACCCCATGTCAGCTCCTCCTCCTCCCCTAAGTGTGTTGTGTCCCCACTCCTCTGCCTACCTCCCAACACTTGCCTCCATCAAACAGCTGTTTGGCAGCATAGCAAGCTTCGGGAGAGAGGAGGAGAGCAGGAACATGGCATGCTCAGGAGAGGAACCGGGGAAGAGGCGGGGCTGGGATGGGGATTTGAGGAAGGAGTCAGAATAGGAGCAGAGAGAGGGGCGGAGTTGGGGCGGGGACTTTGGGGAAGGGGTTGGAATAGAGACGGGGCAGGGGTGGGAGGGGGCAGGGCAGGATGGAGATGGGGCAAGGCCAGGAGCAGATGGGGGTTGAGTACCCACTGGCACAAGCAGAAGTTGGCACCTATGGGGTGGTGTGCCCCTACCTGTGTGTGTGTGTGCGTGCGTGCTGCAAGAGGCCAGAGAATCTAATTCAGCAAAGCAGGGAAGGGAACCCTGGCTGATTGAGCCAGGGTAGCTCAGTGAAATCCCAGTACATCAGGTGGCATCCCAGAAGGGGGTCCAACTCATCATATCATAATTTGCCCCAGTTGATCTTAGAGGTGAGGAATTCACAAACAATGTATTCCTACTGACCCTATACTTGTATCAGTGAGGGCGGTGATTAACCTTTAAGGGGAAATGTATTCTCAGTGTATGGGTTTAGAAGTAAGAAATGGAATACAGGTGGACTCTAAGGGATTGAGGTAGCTGGAGCTCAGAGGTGACCAGGTTGACTAGTCACCAAATCTGGTACAGACCAAGGAACTGATTAGTCTAGTTTCTGGAAGGGTCTGTCCATATGGAGGTGTTCTGTTGAAAGCCAGACCTTTTGTCCTTCAGAGTAGGTGGGACCCGGTTGTCTATGCTCATCTGCATAACTTTTGTTGTCCTTCTTCGTCTTCTCATCTTGGATATGATGGATATGTTGTACTAGGTTCAAGGCAGATGGGTTGGGGGAGGATATGAGTAGTTGTGGGTGAAATCGGGGGTGATATCCATACTTGAAAAAGAGGAGTGGTGGCCTATGGATGTATGGTCTGTATTATTGTTTGAGAGATATATTACCGACCACCTGACTAGTATGGTGATAGTGACTGTGAAATGCTCAGGGAGGTTAGAGAGGCTATTAAAATAAAAACTCAATAATAATGGGGGATTTCAACTATCCCCATATTGACTGAGTGTCACCTCAGGAAGGGATGCAGAGATAAAGTTTCTTGACATCTTAAATGACTGCTTCTTGGAACAGCTAGTTCTGGGACCCACAAGAGGAGAGGCAGTTCTTGATTTAGTCCTAAGTGGAGCACAGGATCAGGTCCAAGAAGTGAATATAGCTGGACTGCTTGGTAATAGTGACCATAATATAATTAAGTGTAACATCCTATGGCAAGGAAAACACTACAGTGGCCCAACATTGTAGCATTTAATTTCAGAAAGGGGAACTACAGAAAAATGAGGCAGCTTATTAAATAGAAATTAAAAGGTACAGCACCAAAAGTAAAATCTCTGCAAGCTGCATGGAAACTTTTTAAAGACACCATAGTAGAGGCTCAACTTAAATGTATACCTTAAATTAAAAAACATGGTAAAAGAACCAAAAGAGAGCCACTGTGGCTAAACTACAAAGTAAAAGAAGCAGTGAGAGGCAAAAAGGCATCCTTTAAAAAGTGGAAGTTAAATCCTAGGGAGGAAAATAGAAAGGAGCATAAACTCTGGCAAATGAAGTGTAAAAATATAATTAGGAAGGCCAAAAAGGAATTTGAAGAACAGCTAGAGGCTCAAAAAGTAATAGCAAAAAATGTTGAAGTACATCAGAAGCAGGAAGCCCAGTAAACAACCAGTGGTGTTAGTGGATGTTTAAAATGCTATAGGAGCACTCAAGGACGATAAAACCATTGCAGAGAAACTAAATGAATTATTTGCATCGGTCTTCACGGTTGAGGAGGTGAGGCAGATTCCTAAATCTGAACCATTCTTTTTAGGTGACAAATCTGAGGAACTGTCCTATTAGAGGAGGTTTTGGAACAAATTGATAAACTAAACAGTAATAAGTCACCGAGATCAGATGGTATGCACCCAAGAGTTCTGATGGAACTCAAATGTGAAATTGCAGGACTGCTAACTGTGGTCTGTAACCTATCATTTAAATCAGCTTCTGTACCAAATGACAGGAAGATAGCTAATATGATGTCAATTTTTAAAAAGGGCTCCAGAGATGACCCTGGTAATTAAAGCCTGACTTCAGTCCTGGGGAAACTAGTTGAAACTATAGTAAAGAACAAAATTGTCAGACGCATAGATGAACATAATTTGTTGGGGAATAGTCAACATGTTTTTTGTAAAGCAAAATCGTGCCTTACCAATCTACTAGAATTCTTTGGAGGGGCGGGGACAACAA